>NC_143152.1:11278740-11578740 GCF_041381405.1 Jatropha curcas | reverse complement strand
ACAATATTGATGATTATATGCATAAAGCTCATTCTTTGAGTGATCAGCTTGGAGTTCCATTCCTGAAGAGGCTTTAGTTTGTGATGTACTTGAGGGACTTGGTTCTGAATATCGTCCCTTTAAACGAGCTATAGAAGCACGCAATTCTCCAGTTAGCTTTGATGAATTATATGCTTTTCTTTTAAGTGAAGAAATTCAACTCAAGTTTGATTCCATCCAAATTACTTCTACTATTTCGCTGACTGCTCATTATAGCAATACACACTGTGGTGGACAAGGTAATTCTGGACGTGGAGGTCGAAATAGTCGTGGTGGGCAAGGACGTGGTTATGGTCAATCCTATGGAAATTCTTATCCTGGCCGAAGTACATATGGCCACTCATATGGTCAATCTTATGGTCAAAATTCAAACGCTGGTCTTGTATGTTTTAAGTGTAATGGCAGTGGCCATCTTTCAAGGCAGTGCCCCTCACCTCGAACCTCACCTCAAGCTAATGTTGCCAAAGCTGAACTTGAACCAGACCAAAACTGGATAGTGGATTTTGGTGCCAATTATCATCTAATTGCTAATCAGGAGAACATTGCTCAGCCAATGCATGTGCATGATTCTACTGCGCTAACAATTGCAGATGGTAAAAGTCTTCCGATTCTTTCTCGTGGTTCCACTATTTCTCATACTAATGGTCGTTCTTTTGTTTTCAATGATGTTCTTTATTTCCCACATGTCACTACTAACCTACTATCTGTTTCTGCTTTTACTTCACAAAATAATGCGTCTATTGAATTTTTTCCTAACTCTTATTTAGTGAAGGATATCCCCACGAGGCAGGTGCTATTCTAAGGCCCGAGTAAAGATGGACTCTATCTTTTTCCTATGTAATCTGCTCGATCAGTTTCACCTAAAGCATTTCCTGCCACTGTGTCATTGTGGCATGAGCGTTTGGGTCATGCAAATATTCGTATTGTTAAGCATGTTCTTAGGACTAATAAAATTTTTGTTGATTCTCATAAGCAATTTGATTTTTGTCATGCTTGTAATGTGAGCAAGTCTCATAAACTTCCTTTTCCTGATTCTGTTTATCATGCAAAGAAACCTCTTGAGTTAATTTGTTCCGATGTTTGGGGGCCTTCGCCTGTTGTTTCTGTTGATGGTTTTCGATATTACGTCGTTTTCTATAATCACTTTAGTAAATACTATTGGTTGTATTTTCTAAAGCAAAAATCTGATGTTTTTCCAGTATTTGTTCAATTTCACAAATTAGTTGAGACATATTTTGGTCTTCCAATAAAAAGCTTTCAGTCTGATTGGGGGGGGGGTGAGTTTCGATCTTTAACCACATATCTCAAAGAGCATGGGATTACTCAACGTGTTTCATGTCCACACACACCTGAACAAAATGGTTGTGCTGAGTGAAAACATAGACATATTGTCGAATTGGGTCGTGCTTTATTACACCATGCTTCAGTTCCATATTCATATTGGACATATGCTTTTGACACTACTGCATATACCATTAATCGCTTGCCTTCATCGAACATTCACAATCAAATACCTTATGAGCTTTTATTTTCGGTGCAACGCAATTATGATGAATTATGAGTGTTTGGTTCATTATGTTATCCTTGGCTTAAACCATATTAACCATATAAATTAGCACCTAAATCCTCTTGTTGTGTTTTTTTGGGGTATAGCAAAATTCACAAAGGTTATACTTGTCTTGTGCTTTCCACTAATCTCACGACATGTTTTATTTTTTTAGCAGGTGTTCCCCTACCAGAAACTAGTTGATACTAGCACGAGAGAAACTGCACCACCTCAACCAATTGCAATTCCATTTCCTCCTGTCCCTATTCCATAATTTGCTGGAATTTTGGGTGCTCAACCAAAACGCAGCACCGATAACCTCTCTACTACACGAAACACAACAAATCCTTCACCTGGTTCACAAAGCCTACATCATACCAATCAATCTGTACTCACCGTTTCACTAAACCAGCAGGACCTCGCCATTAACCCAATGCATACCTTTTCACTAAGTGAAACTCCAACCGAACCAACTTTTGAAGCAAACCTGTTTGGTCCAACCACCTCAGCAACCCATACATCACTCCACACCGTTTTAATCAATTCACCAGGCCCCACCGATTTCATTAACTCTCCTTCATCTGCTCAACACGAAATTGCAGTAACAGAAGCAGTCTCTCTTTCACTACCTTCATCTTCTGTTATTGACACCACACAACAATCCGCAAAAGTGCATCCAATGGTGACACGCAGCAAACTAGAACACTAAAGCCTAAAATTCTGTGGTCTCCGCAGTCTCATAATGCTACACTTTCAACTTTGGTTCCTACTTGTTATACACAGGCTATTACATGCTCCCATTGGCAAGATGCTATGATTCAGGAATTAAATGCATTATTACAAACTAGTATATGGGAATTGGTTCCTCGTAGTATTGCACAGAATGTTGTGGGTTGCAAGTGGGTCTTTCGAATCAAACAAAAACCTGATGGTAGTATTGAACGTTACAAAGCTCGGCTAGTAGCAAAGGGTTTCCTCAATGCCCCGGTGTTGGTTATTTTGAGACTTTTTCACTAGTTGTTAAACCAACTACCATCCGAGCAATATTGTCTCTAGCTGTCTCCAGAAATTGGGTGGTCAAACAATTAGATGTTTCCAATGCATTTTTGCATGGTGACTTGGAGGACGGAGTATTTATGGAATAACCACCAGGGTTCCAAGACAAAATGAAGCTAGACCATGTATGCCACCTTCGCCGTTCTCTTTATGGTTTGTACCAAGCACCATGACAATGGTACAAGAAACTACATTCTGCATTGATTCTTCATGGCTTTCGTGTATTACCTGCAGACTCATCATTGTTTCACTATGCTAAAACCAATGTCATACTTTTTGCGTTAGTGTACATTGATGATATAATATTAACAGGCACTAGTCTTAATGAGATGCAGCGAATAATGGCCTCTTTACAGTCGGAATTTATGCTTAAAGATCTTGGGTAGTTAGATTATTTTCTGGGCATGGAAGCACACTGGTTGCCTGAAGGCCTACTTCTCATACAGCAAAAACATATACTGGATTTGTTGAAAACACTAGAATGGAAGATTGCAAAGGTATTGCTACACCGGCTGTCTCGAGAGATAAAATGTCATTGAATGGAAGTTCCTTATTCTTAGATCCTACGTTCTATCGTCGTATTATGGGTGGTCTGCAGTATCTCAGTTTAACTAGACCAGAAGTCTGTTTTTCTGTTCATAAAGCTTCTCAGTTTCTTCAGGCTCCTACCGATGATAATTGGAGTTTAGTCAAGCGCATCTTAAGGTACTTGAAAGAGACAGTACATTACGGACTTCTCATTTGAAAATCCACTCATACTGATTTGAATGTGTATACTGATGCTGATTGGGCAAGCAATCTTGATGATCGAAAATTCACCACAGGTTATGCAATTTTTATAGGTCAAAATCTTATAACTTAATTTTCCAAAAAGCAACAGACTGTTGCTCGCTCTTCCACCGAAGTGGAGTATAGAGCCATTGGATTAGCTACCACTGCATTAACATGGATACAAGCGCTTTTACGTGATATTGGCTTTCATTCTGTTCATACACCAAATCTATGGTGTGACAATATTGGTGGTACATATTTGTCCGTAAATCCAGTTTTTCATGCGTGCACAAAGCATCTTGAGGTTGATTTTCATTTTGTACGTGACAAAGTACAAAAGAAGGAGCTTCAAGTAAAGTTCATTTGTTCCAATGATCAACTCGCTGATATCTTAACAAAACCGCTTTCCAAAGCACGACATTGAGCTCTAATGTTTCATTTAATAATTCAATCATTCTTCAAGAATGCTCGAATTGAGGGGACGTGATAAGGATACCAGCTGTATATTTCATATTGCTGTAACTAACCGTATCTTAAGATAAGTTTGTATAACTACAAACTCTTATAAATAATACAGTACCGAAACACAGAAATAATACAAGTTGAATTCCAAAAGATATTAAACAATATATATAAAACAATTAAAATACTAATTAAACATATAATCATTATTAATTCACTAATAAAAAGTTGTTGGAACTAAAAAAGTCATTGCATTGAAACTAATTAAACACAATAAATGCTGCTCAAGAATCAATAAGTAATTTGAATTTCCCCATCTATAGCAAAGGATATTTACGTCTTCACATGATAACATTTAATTAATAGAAAATTATGAAATGTAAATACAATTAGTAAAATTCGAAAATGTCCTTCTTGAGTTATTTCAAAATGCTAAGTAGCATTATCCATTGTTAAATGCCAATTTTGATATGGAAGTTGTGTTTTCCTAGACGTTGTGAAATATAATAAATATCTAGTGGCATATTATTGAGAATTTTTCTCAATAGAATAATATATTTTTTTTTGCCTTTGGTATTATGAAATTTAATGGGGTGTCACATGTGGAGTTTAAAAAGAATAGGATTGACTAATGAAATTTATTATAATGGGAGTGTAGTTGTATTTCTTATTCTTTACGTTGTTAATAATTTATTGATAGAGACAGTGGTTTAATAGTACAAAATTATTTCATTTCAAAAATTTTAATATGAAAGATATTGAGTTATACCTTTTATCTTGAGGATTATTGTTTATCATAGTGTTTGTTTGATTTTCTTAAAGAACCTAAATGAAATTTGTGTTATAATTGGTTCAATCATGAAAAGAAAATATAAAAATTATTAACAACTCGTATATGCTTATGGTTGTGGGACGATTCAAAGTCAAAATTTAAAATTTTCAATTGATATATATATATTTTCAGCTATAACTGAAAATGTTAGGTTCACATTTTGTAAGGTATAGGTCAACCTATGCCATATTTGAAAAACAATATATATATATATATATATATATATATATATATATACTGTGGGTCCCGTTTTTCAAATATGGCATAATCTAAGAGAGGGTGAATTTGATTTTCCAAAAATTTAACTTTTAAAAACTCAAATCAAAATTCTAAAGCAGCGAAATTAGAAAGACTTTGTGAAAGACAGTTATCACGACTAGAACTTCTTTATAAAGCTTATGAAAGATTAGAAAAATTATTATAACCCAGATTCTGATTTCTTCTAAATGTAATAGGATAAATTAAAACTTGGAGAAATCACAGTATAAAAATCTTGAATTCTAATGATCCATAAAGATAAACCTTTTTTACTTTTAGAATTAGAAAATCATTAACAACTTTGCAGTTCTGAAAACATAAACAGATGTGTAATTAAACCATGATCAACTAAGACTTCAAAAATCAAAAGAAGAATAATACAGGAATTTATAATGATTTGACACTAACTCGCCTACATCCACTCCCCAAGAATCATTTTGAGATCCTACACTATGTTATCTCTTTTAAAGTGTAAGAGACAAATCAATGTTATGAGAAAATATATCAAAAACCTATATCTAACCTTTAATCCACTAGATTTTTAAAGGTTCTGGTTGACAGTTATCACGATTAAAACTTCTTTACAAAGCTTATGAAAGATTAGAAAAATTATTATAAACCATATTCTGATTTCTTCTAAATGTAATAGGATAAATTAGAAGTTGGGGAAATCACAATATAAAAATTCAGAATTTTAATGATCCACAAAGAAAAACCTTTTTAACTTTTAGAATTAGAAAATCATTAACAACTTTGCAGTTCTGAAAACATAAACATATGTGTAATTAAAATATGATCAACTAAGACTTCACAAATCAAAAGAAGAATAATACAGGAATTTATAGTGGTTCGACATTAACTCGCCTACTTCCACTCCCCAATAATCATTTTGAGATTCTATACTATGTTATCTCTTTTAAAGTGTAAGAGACAAATCAACGTTATAAGAAAATAGATTAGAAACCTAGATCTAACCTTTAATCCACGAGATTTTTAAAGGTTCTAGTTGACCTCTACCTTTCTGTTTTACGGAGAATATAAAACTCAGAATCAAGACATTAGAATCTCATTAAGATGAATGTTGCTTGATAACCTTTACAATATAGCTTTTCAATCTAAGCTATACATAAATGTTTTCATTAAAAATCTCTAGCCTATAAAAAATTACATGAATCTATATAGGCAGAAAGAAATTCAAATATAAGCACATGCAAAATAGAAAAAAATTTGAAAATAGAAAGTAAGATCAGAACTGTTCTTCAAAAGAGTTATCACAAAATTTCCTTTCTCTTAAAAATATTTCTTGAAGAACAGAGAAGAAAAAGAAACAAAAGGGTGTTGCAAAGAAGAGCTTGGATGACTTGAAAATCTGAAAATGAATCTCTTACTCTTGCCCCCCAAATGTTTTAGAGAGAGGGAAACGATTTTTATACACAAAGGGAATGATATTTCCGTTATTAAATGACGTTGGACATTACTCCACAATGCAATGAATGTGACTAACATAGTGAGCTTAAAGAGGCAATGCATGAGATATATTTTAAAAAGCTGTCAGAGCACTTATTGCATACACACATGCAAAGCTTTGAAGATGGAGAAATTGTTTTAGAAAACTGTGTTGCTTTAGAACAAAAAGTGTCAACTCTGTTAGAAACATAATTGCTTTTGTAGAAAATTTATTTAATAGCCACCAAAAATATTTTTCCCAAAAACCTTTTTCACTTGGATAAACATGAAGAGCAATGATTAAGAGTTTTTCTCTCTAAGATATTTAATTTAAAATATTTCAAAAATGATTTTAAAAGTGATGAAAAATAATTTTTGCTTATACTAAAATTATCTCTCTCTATCGTACAATTTTCTAGCCTCAATAAAATACTACCACTAAAACTCTTCATTATTCTTCATGGTCTTCAAAAATAAACCATGAGTTGTTAGAGCTTGAATTCTTCAAAAATTTTATCATTAAAATTATGCATAAAATTACTTTAGTTCATACAAAATATTAAACTTATTTGGTTTATTTAATTATCAAAATCTTAGGATAAATTGACCTTGAGCCAACAGATACTTATTACCTCTATAGATTATGTAAGTTGCTTGAAACAAAGTTTCAAGTAAATTATGTGATTAAAAGGAAAATGTATTTTAAAGATGGTTGTGGTAAATTTTCATTTGTAGATCACTTTGAATTTATTATAATAATTGTTTTATTTTGTTCTAATTTAAGAGTTGTAAAATTCAAGAGGTTATATGCATATAAAATTTAGATATCTCACCATTTTTGCAATATAATTAAGATACATAGATCGAGTATATATATATTGTTGTTGATTAATAATTGTTAGTTTGTTAACCATAATTCATGGTCATTATAAGACAAGGTTGTACCATAAAGTTTGTGAGCTCTTTTGATATACTTAATTAATGAGAGTTGATATTTATATTAATATGTTATTAGAGCGATTCCATATGTGTTGTTATTATCCATATATGGCAATAAATGTTGGATGTGTATGGTTCATTCTTAGTAACCATAATTTTGGTTTTATATTAATTATGTGGGCGCACTAATTGTGGTATTACCATAAGATGTGAATAATTGAATTCTTAAAATATTTGTGTTTAAATATTAAGTTTTGCTCTTTGCAAATAAATAAAGGGTCATAATCAATATTACCCAAGTGGGAGAATGTTAGAAATTTTAATAGGGGCTACTATTAATTGTGGACTATTTTATTTTGTGAAAACAAACTGAATAAATACAGTTTAAGAATATGTATGTGGAGTCTAATTTGCGTTTATGTGATCACATGTGTAATGGGCTTATGCACCTCCAGTAGGCCAATATGGTAAGGCGATTAAAGTGTTTCTAATCTTATAAGGACTTGTGATAGGAAGGTTCATAGGATTTTATATAAATAGGCTAGGTCCCCTCTCCTTACCCTAATATTAGCTAGTTCCATTGAAAAGTCACCTTGTGAATAAGGAAACAGAGAGGAAGATCTAGTCCCTCTTTAATAAATTCTAATTTCATATTTGAGTGTCTTCATTGCAAAAAATTTCATATTTGAATGAGGAATCGTGAACTCTACTTTAGATCACAAATCAGGTACGCAAATTGCTTCTGCATTATTAATAAATTAGTATTCTAAATTCATGTACTAGATCTGTTAGTTTTCTTACACCTCGGTGCTTGTTTAGTATTTATTTGATGTTGATCGTGTTGGTGTAATATGGCATAGGAGTTAGTTTCTTTCCCTATGGGCTTGCTACCATACTTTATTCCTTGATGTCATTACTTTCAACTATGAATCTCTGATAAATCTCAAAATCTTAAAAAATAAGATTTCAAGCATTCTGATCTATGCTCATGTTTTAAGTAGTAGAATGGTGATTTTGAAACTAACCTCATGTTTTTTTATTACCGTAATTTGTTCTTCCACTTTGAGGCTCATGACTATTCACGACCCGTTTTTAAAGGCCAGATTCACACTAAGACTTAGGTGACTTAAAGCCTCCTAGGCCCATAGTAAGCCTAAATCAGATAGATCAATATACTGTTCATAAACAATGTCTCAGGCCCATCAATCTAAAATCTCAAAGTCATTATGCCATTTTAACCATTCAATAACTCATCTCAAAAGTCTAATAGGTCTAATCCAATATATATATATATATATATATATATATATATATGGTTTTGAAAATCGGATTGGATCGGCCAATTTAACCAGAATCCAGAGTATGGTCTAGTCCGGATTGGATAGTCAAAACGGAAGGATAAAGAACTATTGAGAATCGGTGAAAATCGGATAAGAACAGGGAAACCGGTTTGAGTAATTATTATGGTTCAAATAAAATAAAATAAAAAATCAGAAGAGATATAAGTTTGGAGTGTGTAGTTTGATTCAGTAGCATACGATGGTCGGACCACCTTCACTTGAAGCGGCTCACCGAGTTGCTTCGGCTGGTGTTGGTGGTGAGACTCACCACCCGACAATTTGGTCCCAATCGGCGATCGAAAATTTTGAAAGGAATAAGAATTTATTTTTTGAAATTTTTTCTCTCTCCTGGTTTTCTTTTTCCTCTTTCTTCAATTGTGATAAGTTTGCATTAAAGAAGATAAGCTATCATTGGCTCATTGCTCTCCTTGATTTACGTGGCTAAAAATATGGCAAAATTATTTTACCATTAACAGTTCTCTATTCTTTCCACACAACTACCTAATGTTTGGATGAGTAAGATAATATTCTTTTTAAAAAATAACATGAAAGGACTAATTAATTATTACATTAGTATACTAGTGGTCAATAAATAAATTTCCTTTTTCCAAATAATTGAACTTCCTTGTTTGTGTTGTTATTTTATTATTATATTTTCCAAAATAAATCAAATTTTTTGAAAATTATTTTGTTTATTATTATGATTAGTTAAATTTTTATTAAATTGGATTTTGTATTCATATATATTGGACTTATGTATGGTTTTGAAATTCTTTCAATAACAAAATGTTTATAAGTAAATTCTTTTTAGAAAGCTTTTCCTTCTTTTAAAAAAAAATTACCATTAAAAAAATTAAATTAATGCATTAAATTTATTGTAACAGTTTAAAGAAAATTATGGACTAAAAATGTTTATAGAAAATAAATAAACAAAATAAAAATAGATTTATTAATTTGAGAATTTATATGATGTATTGTTAGATATCTATGAAGTAGTAGGGAAGGTTATTCGTTTTGATTTATATAGTCTTCAATTTAAAAATATATTTAAAAATATAAAATATAAAAATTCACTTGAATCATATTGAATTTGGTCGAACCCTCTGGTTTAGTGAACCCCTACCTTTATCGGTTCAATGGCCGGTCCGATTCTCAAAACATTGATGTTAGGGGCATTTTAATAGTTAAACCATTTGGAATACCTTCAACTTTATTACTTGTAAAAATTGCACCCTAAAATGACCCTAACCCCCCAGACACTCGAATTTCAAACTTATGTAAAAATTACACCCTAATTACAAATTCATTCAAAATTGATATTAAATTTAATAAATGTTGGATCACATGAGTTAGTTAACCCACCTTGGGTAGACTTACTAAAATGCACCGTTTAAGGATAGAGAAGTTTAACCCATTCTAGCCTCTTCGTGTGCAACCGTTCTCTCTCTCACCATAGCTGACAGTGACACCTCCCTCTGAGATCTCACTACCGAGACTATCCATGCACTCTCTCTCTCTCTCTCTCTCTCTCTTGTTTGCTCTCCTCAACTTTTTTTCTTCAAGCCCATCTCGTAACTCCCACATATTGCCGACAACTATGGTGATACCCATGGATGATCACATGCACAAGGCCATGGTGTCGTTGATATTGCTGCAATAATGACAATAGAACCATTCAATATCTGAACCAACCATGCTTATAAACTATGCCCAAAATGATGAAGAGCAATGGTAGAGAAAGAGAGAGAGAGAGAGAGAGAGAGAGAGAGAGAGAGAGAGAGGGTTCTTTCCTATTGATGTTTCATATTTTTCAGTTAAAACAAAAATATGTGCTAACAGGTATACATTGTGGTTTGATGTGTTTAGAGGCTCTTGATCTTAAGATTCACATCAAATTAGAATATGCATCTCTCTTTATAATTTTTGCTTTACATGTTTGATATGTTAACTGTTGTATTTTTCTAATTTCTTTATATCGGGAATATTAATGGTTGATGTTGTCTTAAATTATAGTTGCAAGTAGATGTTAGTTTCAAAATATGAACTCAAAGATAATATCAGCTCCCAATCTCAGTGCTCTTAACTTTCCACGATCTTCAGCAAAATGGCAATGCTTATCATTCTTCTAATAAAGAGAACATACTTTTATTCAAGTCTAGTTCTTCCATCCCATCTAGAGTTGGCCAACTCATGTGGCTTAACTAACTCATGTGAGTTCCATGTTTATTATATTTTAATGTCAATTTTGACTGAATTTCTAATTAGAGTGCAATTTTTACATAAGTTTGAAATTGGGGTGCCTGGGAAGTTAAGTTTATTTTAAGGTGCAGTTGTTATAAGTCATAAAGTTGAGGGTATCCCAAATGGTTTACCCAATTTTAGCAAATGTCAGTTTTGAGGTTTTACTTTTAAGTAAATGTCAGAAAGTAATATTTATTAACAAACTAACAATTTTAGTGAAAATAAAACAAATACCCAAACTAACCTCCTACGTTATAAACGACAACCACTTAACTGACAGCGGTGGCTTGATAAATTACTCTAAAAACTAACAACACACTTCAACCCAAAAGAAGGAGCTGTTGGTACAACAAACTTTCCATATCTACAACCGCCCCGATTACCACGCTAAAAATCACTCTATAAAAACCTCACACATCTTGCGATCTCGAATTCAAATTTATAGTATATAAAACCGCCATTGACCTAATCTATAAGGCAAAAACCCTAGTTCAGATTACTTAAGATAAGAAAAACGAAAAGTAAAGAAATATTCTGCGATTCAACGAACAATCTCCATAAAAAACGCCGACATCTTCTGCGATTCAAAGGTGTGATAAAAAAATGTGTGACAAAAACTTTGATTCCAAAAGAAAAACTATGGGTCTCGTTATATAGCACAACTCTTGCCTAAGAGGGGGGGTGAATTGGATTTTCTAAAAATTTAAGTTTTAAAATCAAATATCAGAATTTTAAAGTAGCGGAATTACAAAGTCTGCATGAGAGTAAGTTTTGCAATTAGAACCACCTCATAAAGCTATAAAAAGTTAGAGCACATAATACTACTCAGATTGAGATTTCTTTAACATATAGTAGAATAAATTAGAAATGGAGAAATTATGAATATAAGTCCAAAATTTTGTTATTTGCACAAAGATAAAAATTTTACATTTCAAATTAGAAAATCATTAACAACTTTGCATTTCTAGAAGATAATTATGTGTGTGTGTAGAGCAAGTGTAATCAAGCAATGACTCAAAGTAAAAAGAAGATAAACACAAGAATTTATAGTGATTCGATACTAACCTGCCTACATCCACTCATCAAGAACTTCTTTTTAGATTCTCCACTATGTTATCTCTTTGAAAGGGTAAGAGACAAGCCAACATTACAAAGGACATATATCAAATACCTAGATCTAACCTTTAACCCACTAGATTTCCAAAGATTCTAGACGACCTCTACCCTTCTGTTTTGTAGAGAACAAAAAACACAAATTCAAGACATTAGAATCTCACTAAAGAATAATGTTGTTTGATATACACAAATGTTTTTCATTTAAAATCTCTAATCTACAACAGATTGCAACAACTCTATGTAGATAGAGAGAAATGTAATTATAAGTACAATAAGAACAAAAGAAGGATTGAAAACATATTTTAAGATCAGAGCTGTTCTTCAAAAGAGTTTTTGTAAATTTATTTTCATCTAAAAGATTTTCAGTAAACATGGAGAAGAAAAGAAATAAAACGGCTAAAGAGAAGAGCTTTAGATATTTCGAAAGTTTGAAGACTATACTCTCTTCCTCTTGATTTTTATTTTGACAGGGGAGACATTTTATACTTAGAGAAAACATTTTTTCCATTAGAATTGCAACGTTAAGATATCTTTGGAGGAAGATATTTTTCTAAAACTGAAGGTAGAAAAGGGATGGCGGAAGATTGTGTTAAAAAAAAGCTATCAGCCGTTTGTTTATATAATAAGCAAAACTGGATAGGTGATATGTAGTATTATAAAACTAGTTAGCTTTTATCAGAGATGTTAGTTATGTCTGAACATAATAGAATCTATGTTGAAATCTTTGTGATTAAAGTAAATATTGTGTTTCCTAGTTTAGGTTTATTCCTAATTAGTGTAAAGATTGTGTTTCCTAGTTTAGGTTTATTCCTATTTAGATTACTTCCTATATTGGAACAATTTTTTGTATATATATAGTGGAGTAGAGGTTGAAAAATATAACACAATTGAAAGAAATAAAACATATTCTTTCCTTTAATTTCTACATGGAATCAGAGCCACTGCCGTGAATTTTTCGATAACGGTTTCAGTTTGCAAAGTGGTCTAAGATACACACAGCACCGCCGGAAGTGAGAGTTGGTCACACCGCCCATCTCAGAAGGAAGAACGACTGTCGATCGGCACTCTGTCCAAACCGCGTCGCCGTCTGACCACGCGTGTGTGCACACGCGCCTCTAGAAGATTCTAACTGTTCTTCACACGTCGGTGCGTGCGGCTATTTTCGGCAAGCTTCGTCAACGATTCTTGTTCCGATGACCTCGACTCAGTGTGGCGACTCAGACCTATTGGTTCTTCAGCACCAGTTTTGCCTTTTTTAGAATTTTTTTTCCCTTTCCACCACTGCTATTGCCTTTTACTGCTGTTGACTTTTATCGTTGCTGCCTTTTTTTTTTACCACTACTGCCGTTTAATTTTTTTTAAGATATGGTTGATGGAAAGAATGTGGGTCCCATATATGTATGGTACAACCCAAGAGGGGGGGTGAATTGGGTTTTCTAAAAATAAAAATTTAACTTTAATACCAAAAACTCAGAATTCTGTTGCAGCAGAAATATAATGCATTTGTGAGAGTAAATTATTAAGATTAGAAGTTTCTCACAAAGCGTTATGCAGAAAATAGAAAGACTTTGCAAAGTACAACTATTGATTAAAACTGCTGCACAATATCTTATTTAATATCAAGACTACTTTATGAAGGAAAGCTATTACGTTTAGAACTTCCTCATAACGTTTAGATAAGTATAAAAGACTATGTGAGAGACAGTTATTGAATTCTGAACTGCTTCACAAAGCTTTAAGCCAGATTAGAACATTGATTAGAAACCCAAATAATGAGATATACTGAAATTAAAAGAACAATTTAGAACTTGGTATATTCACTATGCAGAAGTCCAGAGTTCTAATGTTCAGTAATAGATAAAGCTTATTCCAGTTTAGAACATCAAAACCATTAACAACTTTAGCATTTCTAAAACATAAACAGAAGTGTGAGTAAAATAGTTTCAAGCAGAACTTTAGAAAATAAAAAGATTAACACAGTGATTTATAGTGGTTCGGCATTAACTCGCCTACATCCACTCCCCAAGACTCATCTTAAGTTCCTCAACTATGATTTCTCTTTTCAAGGTAAGAGACAAATCAACAGTACAAAGCAATAGATCAACTCCTAGATCTACCCTTTGTCCCACTAGATTTTCCAAAGGTTCTAGTTAACCTCAACCCTTTCTATTTTTGGCAGAGAACAGAAACTCAAATCAAGACGTCGCTTGATAACCTATTTTACAATAGCTATTCACCTAAGCTATTACACAAATGTTTTTCAAATAAAAACCTGTCTACTAAAGATTATAGAATCTAAATAGATAGACAGAAATGCAAATATAAGCATAGAAAAAATAGTAATTTAAGATTAGAAAATCATTTTAGAGTTCAGAATTGTTTTTCAAAAGAAGTTGTTATAAAATTTCTTTTCTCTTCTAAAGATAAAACATGAAGTAATAAGATGAAAAGAAATAAGGGGGTTTGAGAGAAAAAAAATTTTGATCAACGGATGTATACTCTTAAAACACAAACCCTTTTTCTCCACATCTTTTTAAAGAGAAGACGCCTTTTATAGAGAGGATACTCTTAAAACACAAACACAAACTCTTAAAACACATCTTTTTAAAGAAATAAGATTATGGATTTCCTTAAAAATTTATTTCCGAGAATAAAAACACAAAGAGTTTTATTCGATTTATTCTATTACCAAAATCGATTGAGACAAAGTCTCTTTAATTTAGGTAAGTGAATAAAATTTGAATCTTTATGAAGATATTTTTTGAAAATAAGAAAAGCTTTTTCTAAGAGATTTGTTACCAAAATGATTGAGACATAATCTCTTTAATTTTAAGTAAAAGAATTAAGGAACGAAAAGCTTTCAATTTTTAAAGAAATATTTTTGAAAATTCTTTTGATAAAGAGAGAAGAAATTAATTTTATGCTTATAAATGAACATTCTCTCTATCCTACAATAAATTCTAAAAAACTAACCACTAAGATCTTTAATGGTCTTCATGATCTTTGTTTATCCTTGGATTTGTAGGATTTTACCTTGTTTATTTATTTTCCATATTTAGATCTGCATAAAATGATATTAGCACAAAATAATATAATTTAAATTTATTCGTTTTGTTTTAATCATCAAAATCTCGAGACAACAAATTGACCCTTGAGCCAACAATCTCCCTCTTTTTGATGATGACAAAACCAGTAAATTTATCAAACATAAAAACATGTGCTTCCCCTAAATTTATGCATGTCAATAAGTTATAATTTCTAAATATAACATATTTTATCATGAAGCAAGTTTAGAACATATATAAGGCTCCCCCTGAGTAAGTGCAGTAAAAACATCTATGGGGATTTAGAATAGAAAATAGTTTTAGAAACTGAAATTAGAACATAAAAATAGAATTTAAAAAAATGTTCTAAGCTCTAATAATCAGAGCATATGTTCAGAGCAACAAGATAAGAATAGAAACTGACATTATAAATAGAATATAAGTCCTAAGTCTAACCTGCAGAGCATACATTAGAATAGATAACTAAGTTCTAAAAATCTAACTAATCATATTATCATATAAAACATATAGACCATATTCTATTTTCTGTAAATAAACAAAATAACACAGATTAAAACATGATAAGCATTTTAGATATAAGTACTAAAATTAACACATATTAGCAGTTTGAGATAAGTACTTAATCATCAGAATGTCCTGTGTTCTCCCCCTTTTTGTCATCATACAAAAGGGTTAGTAAACCTAGAGCAAAAAAAGAAAATAATAATCATAAAAAAAAATTTAAACAGAATTCAAACAACACAGCCTATAAAGACACAAAACAAAAAAAAATTGTTCACAAAACATAGATAAGCCAAGTAAAGAAAATCAAAGGGGTTTGGAGTCTGTTCTAAGTCTCTTAGAACTTCTGAGGCTTTGAGCATGAGTGGTTTCAGTAGAACTTTCTTGACGATTAGAAGAGGGATGCAGAGGAGGCTTCCTTCCATGAACTCTATGTTTACCAGCAATGTGCTTTACTCTCTTTGGCTTTTTCTGAGGTAGGAGTGTAGGGTGTTCCCTTGACCTTTAGAGTAGCTAGCCTTCTCTCATTAATATTCTTCATTCTTTCTAAAGACTCAATGAGGGACTGATTGTGTGCAATTTCAGCCTTGCTTTGTTTAATAGCCTCATCAAGTTCCTTATTGTGTTCTTCAATAAGCTCTTTTTCCATTCTGCCCAGCATAGCTTGTCTACTCCTTTGTGCTGACAGAAGTTCAGATTCCTTTTCATCCTTAACCCCACTTTCTTTTTCTTCTTCACTTAATTCTAAATTTTCTGTTTCAGCATAACTGGCTTCCTCAATCTCTACTATCTCTTCTTTCTCAAACTTTTCAGAATCTTTTTTCTCTTCAGACTTAACTTCAACTCTCTCAATTTCTTCTTCTGTTTCCCTTTGTGATTCTGTCTCAACCTCAGCCACTGTCTCCTTTTCTTCCTCTGTTTCTTCCTTCTTTTCTTCTTCTAATTTCTTTTTCTTTTCTTTCTTCTCTGCTTCTTCTAATTTAACTTTTCATTTTTCCTCTTTTCTTTTCTTTTTCTCAGCCTCTTCTTCTTTTCTTCCTTTTCTTCTTCACTTCCTTTTTCTTGTTCCTCATCACCTTCTTCATCTTTCAGTTTCAAAGATCCACTATCTAACTTCGAAACACTATGACCCTCTCTATCATCTAAGTTCACTTGCAAAAATTCAAACACAGGGGTAAACACCATGCCATAGGGTAATTTCTTAGGGCTGTTCTACATTTTGTCAAAAATAGTGTGACACAGATTAAAGGGTTTCTTCTCAGTTATGTGCCAGATTATGCACATCTCAATCTGATTAACATAAGTCAGCGAAGCACTTTTTGGATAAATATAGTGCACAATCAATTTATACAGCCACTTCTTACTGTCAATTAAATTTGAACACTCAATTATACCATGTTTTTCTGCAAAACCTTTCTTCACAATTTTCTTTACAAATTCTTCCTTTTTGTATCCGTTTACCCTAGAAATATCTTTGATTTTTGTTACCTTAGACCCAGTGTTTGGTATATTGAAAACCTTGGTCAAGTCAACATAAGACAACGCCTTAATTTCTCCTTCAATTTTTACAGAAATTGATTCTGACCCACTGGTTTTAAGAGAACCATAAAACTCCTTAACCACATTCTCATAACATGGTCTATTCAAGGATAAAAAATCCATCCATCCCTGCAACTCAAAGAGTTCCCTCAAGTTGAACTCGTCCTTTCCAAAGAACTTCCAGTCAATTACATAAGAGCGCATAAGAGGGTATGGAGAAATAACAGATTTACCTTTACTGCGAGAACCAGAGACCCGTTCCTTTGATTTTTCTATTTTTGATTTTTCTTTCTTTGATTCCTCAACAGATTTCTTCTGTTTCGACTCTTTCTGTTCATACTTCTTAGATAGCCTCTTAAGAAGTTGAAGCTCTTGTTCTGTTAGAGAATCTGAGGAGGAAGAGGAGGAACTCGATCCGGCCATGGTTAGGGTTTTGAAGCAAAAAGCATTTTAGGGTTTCGTTGCAAGAAGGGAAAAGAGAAGACAGAACAGTTTTAATAGAGAAGTAAAACGATTTAATTTGAGAAGATATAATCTTTAAGAAATAAAGAGACACTTAAAAGAGAAGTTAACAAAACAAAAAAAAAATAAAAGAAATGAAAACAGTTTTAAGGAAATTCAAACTGACTCACAAAAATAATACTGCCAAAACTTAAATGAAATAAAGACATAAAAACATAGTAAGACAAAAAAAAAAAGACTGTTTTTGAATTTTTTCTAAAAGTAGAATCTCATAATGACATTAGAAAGTCACATCAGAGCAATATGCATTTCTTTTAGACAGAAACATTTTTCAGAATCACACAGAATATAATATAACACAGAGCAAATCTTTCAATCTCAAATATGGAAAGCAGTTTAGAACATACTTACAGAGTTCTAAAGTTAAGAGTTTAGAACTAACATACCGAGTTCACTTCTAATTAAGCAGAATTGGCTTTCATTCAAATGTTTAGTAAAGATATCTGCCAATTGCTTTTCTGTGGAATGAACTCAATCACTATATCAACTTTTTGAACATGATCACGTATGAAGTGATGTTTAAGTTCTATGTGCTTGGTTCTAGATGCTGGACTAGATTCTTAGATAGATTGATGGCGTTTATGTTGCCACACTTAATTGGCACTGTTTCTAATTTCAGACCATAGTCTGCCAATTGTTGCTTGATCTATAGAACTTGTACAACACAGCTTCCAGCAGCAATATATTCTGCTTCTGCAATAGAAAGAGCAACAAATGTCTGTTTCTTGCTAAAGCATGATACAAGGGCGCTACCTAGAAACTGGCAAGTTCCAGACGTGCTTTTTCTATCTATTCTGCTTCTTGCAAAATCAGAATCACTATACCCAACAAGATCAAATGTATCACCTTTAGAATACCACAGACCCAAATTAGAAGTGCCACAAAGATATCTTAGAATTCTTTTTACAGCAATTAAATGAGATTCTTTGGGACATGATTGAAATCTAGCACATAAACAAACACTAAAGTGAATGTCAGGTCTGCTTGCAGTTAGATATAGTAGAGAACCAATCATACTTCTAAACAATTTAATATCCACATCCTTTCCCTTTTCATCTTTTTCTGATTTTCAGGATGGACTCATTGGTGTACTACATACCTTAACATTCTCCATTTTGAACCGTTTCAACAATTCTCTAGTATATTTACCTTGGTTTATGAAAATTCCATTTTCATATTGTTTGATTTGAAGTCCAAGGAAGAAATTTAATTCTCCCATCATGCTCATTTTGAACTCACCCTATATAATCTTAGAAAATTCCTTACAAAGAAGGTCATTAGTAGAACCAAAGATTATGTCATCAACATAGATTGCACAAATAGAATATCATGTGCTTTATTTTTAATAAATAGTGTTGTATCAACCTTTCCTCTAGAAAAACCATTTTCTAATAAAACTTACTTAATCTTTCATACCAAGCTCTAGGAGCTTGTTTCAGACCATAAAGAGCTTTAATAAGTTTGTAAACATGATTCGGTTTATCTTAAACTTCAAATCTAGGTGGTTGTTCTACATACACTTCTTCATTTATAAAACCATTTAGAAAAGCACTTTTCACATCCATTTGATATAACATGAACTTTTTAAAACATGTAAATGTAGAAAGCATTCTAATGGCCTCAAGTCTAGCAACCGAGGCAAAGGTTTCATCAAAATTGATGCTTCCTCTTGGTTGTACCCTTGAGCCACTGACCTTGCTTTGTTTCTCACAACATTATCTTGTTCATCAAGCTTATTTCTAAACACCCATTTTGTTCCAATAAAAGAATGGTTTTTGGTTCTAGAAACAAGTTTCCAAACTTAGTTTATCTCAAATTGATTTAGTTCTTCTTGCATAGCAAGAATCCAACTTTCATCATTTTGAGCATCTTCTAAATTTTTAGGTTCTAATTGAGAAACGAAAGCAACATTACCAAAATATCTCTTATATTGAGCTCTAGTCATCATACTTTTTGAAGGATTATCCATGATGTCCTCTTGTGGATGATACTTGTGGAATCGCCATTCTTTTGGTAATTGAGAATTTTCATTTTCTGTTTCTAGCATTTGACTGTAGTTGCGTTCTGATCTTCATGTTCAGTTTCTGGTTGAGCCTGATTATCAACATTCTGCTCATTTTATGGCTGTTCTAATTATTCTGATTGTTCATTCTGCTTTTCTTGATTAGAATCTACAACATCATCATTTTCTGAAATTCTCGAAGAAGAGTCAGATTCATCAAACACAGCATGAATAAATTCTTCTACAACTAGATTTTTCTTAGTAAACACCCTATATGCTTTACTATTACTAGAATATCCTAGAAAAATTTCTTCATAAGATTTAGCATCGAATTTAGCAAGGTGATTTTTCTTGTTGTCTAGAATAAAACGTTTACACCCAAAAATGTGAAAATAACCAATATTTGACTTTCTACCTTTGTATAGCTCATATGAAGTCTTTTTCAGTTTAGATCTTACCAAAGCCCTATTTAGAATATAACATGCAGTGTTTACTACTTCTGCTCATAAATACTTTGGTAGTTTAGAATCACTCATCATGGTTTTGGCCATTTCTTGAAATGTTCTATTCTTGCGTTCCACTACTCCATTTTGTTGAGGTGTTCTAGGTGTTGAGAAGTTATGGAAGATTTCTGATTCTTTACAAAAAGCATCAAATTTCTGATTTTCAAATTCTTCTCCATGATCACTTCTAATTGTAGAGATGTTGTACCCTTTCTTATTTTGCATTCTCTTGCAAAGATGAACAAACATGTCATATAACTCATCCTTATTTCTAAGCAAGAGTGTCCAGGTGAATCTAGAATAATCATCTACAATAACAAATGCATAGAATTTTCCTCCAAGACTAGAAGGAGTAATAGGTCCAAATAAGTCAAGGTGTAGTAATTCTAAAGGTCTAGAAGTAGAAACCATGCCCTTAGATTTAAAAGATGTTCTAGTTTGTTTGCCCAATTGACAAGCATCACAAATGTGATCTTTTTCAAATTTTAACTTTGGCAAACCTCGAACCAAGTCTTTCTTAGATAGTTTAGAAATAAGGTGCATGCTTGCATGTCCAAGTCTTTTATGCCATAACCAACTAGAATTATCAACAGAAACTAAGTATATGTCTAGGTTATGCACATCAGAGAGATATACTAGGCATATATTTTCAAACCTTTTTCCAACAAATAAAGTTTTGTCATCATGCATGTTCTGAACTTCACAAAAAGATGGTTCAAAGATCACTCTTCTATTTTTATCACAAATCTAACTTATACTTAACAAATTATAATGTAATCCTTCTACTAAGCATACATCTTCTATTGAAGGATTAGAACCTACCACACCAATACCAACGATTTTACCTTTTGCTTTGTCTCCAAAGCTTACTGTACCTCCCTTTTTCTTTTCTAATCTGGTGAATTTCTTTCTATCACCAATCATATGCCTAGAGCAAGCATATGTACCACATTTCTGTTTTCAGCTCACTCCTTAGGCACACCTGAAAAGATCAAGCAGATTTAGGTACTCAACTCATATTGGGTCTTGGAGGGTTAGTGGTAACAGGTGTATTTAGCTTACTATGATTTTTCTTTCTGTTGAGACTGTCAGATTTTTGATGTTCTAAAGTCACAACATTAGAAGCAACATTTTTCTTATTAGAAATATGATTCTATTTAGAAATGCCATTGACAGCTGTTTTCGCAAGTGTACGAAATCGCAACAAGTAATATAGAGTAAGAAAGTATCGCATCCACAGGGATTGTTTATCAATTACCAAAATTATGTTAACCTATTATTATTTAGACGATGATAAAAGGAATTCGTTGTAAAGTAAATAAAATTCAAAGTAGAAGAGATCAAACACAAAATTTAGGTGAAAAGAAATCAGGGGATTAAGCTACTAGGGAATTTGATTTCATTTAATTCTATCCAGCTTATTCTATTAGTTCATTAATCAAGTTTAATTGTTCAAGTAGGAGAAAACAACCCTAAGGTTACTAACAAGCTCTCCCGATTTATTGTTAGCTATTCTAATCCAATTTAATCACCTATCTTAATAGTGAAATTAAACATGAATCAGATCAAGTTAATCACCTATCTTAGGTTTTATGGTTGTTTTATGAATTCACAACTTAATACTTTATTAACTTATGAAAGCCCCCCTTGAGTCAAACCATATAGTTTCCACATCAAGTTATTATTCTCAAGTAAATTATTACCTTGTTCATATCAATAACCCTTCTCCCAAATGTGATTATTGAAATAATTCAATCCAGGGGAATTTTTCTGCCTGGAAGCCTTAAGCACAATAATAAGTTATAACAAGAACAAAGAAAAATAAATCTAATATTATAAGCTGGAATCGAATTAAATTACATCAAATCCCTAGTATAAAAGTTTAGCTAGACATAGTAATTAAATTAAGCTCAATCATACTTGAATCATTCATTATATTTAAAGACAATAATAAAGAAAGAAACAAGATGAAGAGTTTAGAATAAAAACTGTATCACAACTATGTTGATGGCTTCCTTGAATCTTAGCACAATTATTTGAAGCTTGAAATCTTTGAGAAGAAGAGAATTATGTAAAGTGTTGAACAAAAAACGAGATCCCCTACTATGAGAAGTTCCTCCCTTTATATAGAGATCCTGAAGGCAAGTCTGACTCCTTTTAGGAAAATAGAATCCTTATTTAGCACAAAATCCTTTATAGGAGATCATAACTGTTTAGGCTCTTGATTTCTTCTTGATTAGGACTCCTTTTTCTTCAAGAATAGGTCCAGGTCTTGTTTAGTGTGTTTAGGAAACTCCCTGAAGTCGGCCCATGTGAGAAAGGCTTGATTTGCGTGTTAAATTCACGCTGGTTCCGCCTGGGCAGCACGGGCGTGCTTCATGGCACGGGCTGGGCGTGCTGTAGTCTGGAGGTCTGGCTAGTGAAGCACGGGGCGTGCTAGGTAGCACGGGCTAGTGAAGTACTGAGGCACGGGAGTGCTACAGAGCACAGGCAGGGCGTGCTCTTCTCTGGAAGTCTGTCTAGAGTTGCCATGGGCGTGCTATGCTTGACACGCCCTGGTCCCATTGTAGCACGGCCGTGCCTTTTGACACACCCTGGCCGTGCTCTCTTCTGTCTCTCCTTTGGTTTACTTGGCTTCTAGCACGGGCGTGCCTTCCAGCACGGGCTGGGCGTGCTAGAAGCTGAGTGCCTTGCATTCTAAAGTTCTTTTCTGCGCCAAATTTCTGCAATTTTCTCTTAGATCAAGCGGATTAAAGACCAAGGAAGCTTTTAAACACAATTATACTAAAAGTGATTTAAAATTAAATTAAAGAAGTAAAAACTTACTAAAATTCTAATAAAAACTATATTAAAAACACTATAAAATTTACACTTATCAAAATTCCCCAAACTTAAACCATTGCTTGTCCTCAAGCAACAAAACTAAAGGAAAAATAATTTGGCGACACTAGTTTAACATGGTTAGAGATGATTTCCATAATCTTTCATGATATCATGATTAGTAAACAAGTGAATAAACTCAATCGTTCTCCATGCTAATCATACTTAAGTTTGACTTTTATTTTTGAATAAAACACATTCATTGAGTAAAATACAAGTTTAAAGAGATTGTCAACACTAATATTTATTCAATTTATGATAAATAGGACATGAATTATCTAAAGAATTTTCAACCTTTCAAAAATAAGACAATTGATAGTGCAACAGTGGCATTCCCATATGCAGAATTAGTCATTCTTTCTCCACGATTTAAATGCATACAATTAAAAGATCAAAAGGTCTTTATTTTGGGTTGTAATGGGGCTTTCTTGGTGCAAATTTTGCTTAATCAAAAGAAAGGATAAAAGGGTAGTCAAAGAGTACAAAAGAATGTATAATATTCAAGATTCTATTTTAATTAAACTTTTACTAGTTCTAGGGAGTTTTGGTTTTGAAGCTTTCTTACTAGCTAGAGGCATCTTGTACAAGGTCTTTTCTTAATATTTTGGCACTATTCTTACTTGCTTTACCATTCATCTTGCATTCTTTTGATTGCTTTGCATGTGCCTCTTTCTTGATTCTTTCCTCTTTTCTTTATTTGCTAGTATTGATTGATGAATTCTCCCTCTTTGTTGCTATATTCTAATTAAAAGTCGAATCTTTTAATCATACAATCCTTTGTACTTAGGGTAAGAGATTTGAATTTGGCTTTAATGGCCTGGTTTATTTATGGTGAAGAAGAAAATTGTACGGTTTAAAGCTTCAAAGTGGGTTTCAAAGGTCATATATTTTTGTTTAGGTAGTTTAGGCTATATAGGTGTCAACAAAAATTGCCTAAATCATCTCTTTCAAGATGTAAACATTTAAATTTCTCGCCTCGAAGGAAGTTCTAATTTTTGTTCTAGGAATGCCAAGGTTTAAAATACTTTAGAGTAAAACACACCTTTATATCATAACTTTCATAAAAATCAGTGTTTTAAAAGTCTAGAAACAAATAGTTTAGATCAATGAACATGATTGAGTCAAAAATTCAAATTCAAAACTTAAATATGCTAGAATTTAGAATCGACTATATTTAACACTCATTACTAGACATGAGAACTTTCAAGCTTACTTGTAATCATTCCAAAAATGTTAAACAAAAACAAAAATTTTTGCCAAAATTCCCTTCCCCCAATTCAATCAATGACATTGTCCCCAATGTGCATAAATTCCCCAAACTTATTGCATTACTAGAAGGAAAGCAGTAAGAGAGAAGAAGAAATCTTACCAACATTGTATTGAACAATACAATAGAACGGGTGTGGGAAGAGTCTTAGCTAAAAGAGCAACTAAACATTAAGAATAAAAAAAACTACTAAAAAGTTATAAAAATTCAAATAACAAATAAACTAAAGTGAAAGCAACCAAGACAATGTATTAGAACAAATAAACAAAAATAAAACAAAGAAAAGTGAGAAATCCGTCAATTCTCTGGTGGTGGAGGTGGCTGCAGAAGCTGGAGGATGGTCTGGAGTTAGCCTTGCATGGTGTCCATCCGAGAATCAAGACTGCCGTTCATAATCTCGATGGACTGGAAACGGTCTGCGATCATCGTTTCCATACATTTAAGGCGCGTGTCAAAGAGGTCCATCCGAGACATCCATCATTCTTGCAAGGACTTCATCGTTCGACATGTTGGCTGTGCCTTGGAACGATGGACCGACACCGGAAGTACCTGCACCAAAAGAAGAAGGAAAAGGAGGAGGATTATCCTCTTCCATGTTAGCTCCACCGGCTGCTTCTGCTCCTGTATCATCAGGATTAGCTTCTGGGGTGCCCACTACTTGATATGTATCCCCGACTTTTTCAATCAGTTTCATATGTATCATAACATCTAGGTCCAGTCTAGTACCACACCCTCCTCCTACACAATCATAAATTGGCCTTGCCGGGTTCCAAACCTCTAAGTATCTAGCAATCCGGGTTACAAAACATCCCACCATTATGGCCCCTTTGTCGGCTCCAGCCACCTTTCCAAATTTTTGGCAGAGCCAATAACCAACATTCAATAAAACTCCATTCTCAATAGCCCACAGAAAATATAATTCGTTCAAACTTAGCACCCCATCGCTTTCACTCCTTCCAAAAATGGAATTAGATAAGAATTTGTGAATGTAGCGCAAAGAAGGTTTTTTTAATTTGGATGCTTTAGAATATCTAGGATTATAATTCACTTCACCTGTCAAATTTGGCCAAGTATTTCGTGCACTAAAATCCTTAGATATTTGTATCTGGCTATTGTCTGTAGGAAACCCAAAAATGTGGCTAATTTCATTCACAGTTAATTCAAAGTCTTGACTCAGAAGCCTAAAGTTAACCCTGCTTGGTGGTGAATTAGGCGATAATGGAATAAAAGCGTGATAGGAACTCAGAAATTCTAGAGTTAGAGGGGCATAAACTAAGTCCTTCATATCAAGAAATTGCCCCCATCCTATTCTCTTAAGAGGGTCTAACACAATATCCCTAAGACCCACTTGCGCTAAGGCAGCCTCATCGATAAATCTATTCGGTAAAATAGGCCGAAGAGATAATTTTGTGTACCTTTCTTGTTGATCGGATGAGGCAAATTCGAATGGAATTTCAGGAGGTGAAGGAGGTTGAGGAGCCGTGGAGGATCGCATAGTCGAACGCTTCCGAGCAGCAACGGATGATGCAGGTCTGCTACGTTTGTATCTAGGAGGCATTGTTGGAGTTGATTATGTGAAAATTTTGGGTGGAGAGTGTTTGATTTGAGAGAAAAGGGAGAAGAAAAAAGAAAGTTTGAGAGAAAGGAGTTGACGGCTAGGGCGTGCTAGATGGAAAAGAGAAGGTTTGGAGGCGTGCTCTTTAAATAGGGGCGCCAATAAATGAGTTGGTCTGATCGTGGCACGGCCGTGCTGATGAGCACGGCCTGGGCGTGCTCCCCTCTGACCTGCAAAACAACAAAAGTGGCGTACCTGGCACGGGTGTGCTACATAGCACGGCTTGGGCGTGCTCTTCTCTGCCTCTCATTTTGAAAAGTGCCTGGTGATAGCACGGGAGTGCTATCTGGCACGCCTTGGGCGTGCTTGTCCCTGCCTCTCAAGTTCTTTTCGCGCTCGCACATATGAAAGTCGCGCTCGCGTATTTTGCTGGCAAACTTTCTACCTCTCAAAGGTGCTTTCTCATGCCTGCGCATATGAATATCGCGCTTGCGTCTTCTCGCGTCTTCTGGTCCAATTGCTTCTGACACTCAGATCTGCTTGTCGCGCCCGCGCATATGAATGTCGCGCTCGCGACTTCAGCGCGCGCCCGCGTATATGAATGTCGCGCTCGCGACTTCAGCTCGCGCCCGTGCATATGGGAGGTGCGCTCGCGAGTTTTTCTTATAAATCTTCTGACTCTCTTTTCTAATTGTCGCGCTCGCGCTTGTGAATGTCGCGCTCGCGACTTGGGCGTTTTTCTTTGTTGGGACTTGCTTCGTAGCGCGACTTGGGCGTGCCACTTAGCACAGCTAGGGCGTGCTCTCCTCTGACCTTCAAGTGTGTTAATCTCTTTTCTATGGCACGGGCGTGCTGATGGGCACGCCTGAGGCGTGCTCTTCTCTGACCTTCAAGTATCAACACCTTGGAAAAAATGCACGGGCGTGCTTCGGGGCACGCCTGGGTGGGCTGGCTTCTCATCTCATGGCACGGGCGTGCCACCCAGCACGGCTAGGGCGTGCTTGGTTCTGGATTTCCACTTTTTCCTACAAAAACTCTTAACTAAACAAAAGAACACTTATGGAGAAAATTTGGGATTTTGACAAATAAAATAGGGAATAAAAATAAATAAATGGACGAAAATTTAATAAAAATAGATGGGTTGTCTCCCATGAGCACTTTTGTTTAACGTCGTTAAGTTCGACGCACTTATCTTAATTTAGGCTAAGCAAGACCAATTGTAGTCTTGATGGGTTCAAAGGTTTCATTATAATAGCTTCTCAAACGTTGAGCATTTACCTTGAAACTTCGATTCGACTTACCATCCACTATTTCAATCGCGCCATGAGGAAAGATTTCCTTGATTGTGAATGGTCTAGACCACCTAGAGCGCAACTTACCAGGAAATAACCGAAGTCTAGAGTTATAGAGCAACACCTGCTGGCCTACCTTTAGATCCCTCATGATAATGTGCTTATCATGCCATTGTTTAGTGCGATCTTTGTATATTTTGGCATTTTCATAAGCGTGAAGGCGCATTTCATCCATCATGTTTAGCTGTAGCAATCACTTTTGACCAACCTCCTTTGCATTAAAGTTAAAAAATTGAATGGTCCAAAATGCCTTATGTTCTAACTCTACAGGAAGATGACAAGCCTTACCATACACCATGTGATATGGAGACATACCTATAGGCGTTTTGAATGCCGTTCTGTAGGCCCATAGAGCATCGTCTAGCTTTTTGGACCAATCCTTTCTCGATTGTCCAATAGTGGTTTCGAGGATCTTTTTGATTTCTCTGTTAGTGACCTCTACTTGTCCACTGGTTTGAGGATGATATGGAGTACCTACACGATGAGTGACACCATATTTTGCAAGAAGGGAGTCTAAATATCTATTACAAAAATGCTTACCTCCGTCCGTGATTATCGCCCTGGGAGTTCCATGCCTTGTAAAAATGTTTTTCTTGATGAAGCTTATCACACTTTTGGCATCGTTATTTGGAAGAGCAACAGCTTCTGCCCACTTTGACACATAATCCACCGCCACTAGAATGTATTGATTTGAATATGATGGTGGAAAAGGTCCCATAAAGTCCAGACCCCATACATCGAAGATTTCGACTTCAAGGATGCTGTTCAGGGGCATTTCATGTCTCTTCGAAATGTTACCTAACCTTTGACAACGATCACAAAGACGAACATAGTTATAAGCATCTTTAAAAAGATTAGGCCAATACAAACCACTTTCTAGTATACGCGCAGCTGTCTTGTTTGCTCCAAAGTGGCCTCCACATTCCATTGAATGGCAGAATTTAAGGACACTTTCTATTTCAGTTTCCGGTATACATCTCCTGAAGAGCTGATCACTACAATACTTGAACAAAAATGGCTCCTCCCAATAGTAGAATTTGATATCATGAAAAAATTTTTTTCTTTGTTGGTAAGAAAAATTGGGAGGAGGAATTTTGCAAACAAGATAATTAACAATGTCAGCGTACCAGGGGGTTTGAGCATTTGCCACTAGAAGAAGTTGCTCATGAGGAAAGCTTTCATTGATTTGTAGCTCGCTTGTGTCTTCTTCCCCCAATTCAAGCCTGGAAAGATGGTCAGCAATGAGGTTCTCGGTCCCCTTTTTGTCGCGAATTTCTAGGTCAAACTTTTGCAATAGAAGTACCCAACGAATGAGTCTTGGCTTTGCATCTTTCTTTTCCAGCAAGTATTTGATGGCGGAGTGATCTGTGTAGACTATTGTTTTAGCTCCAATTAGATATGCCCTGAATTTGTCAAAAGCAAAAACAATAGCTAGCAGTTCTTTTTCCGTAGTTGCATAATTTAATTGTGCATCATTCAATGTGCGACTTGCATAATAGATAACATGCAACTTCTTGTCTTTTCTTTGTCCAAGAACAGCTCCTACAGCATGATCACTAGCATCACACATGAGTTCAAAGGGCAAAGTCCAGTCTGGTGTAGTGATGATCGGGGCTGAGATTAACTCCTTCTTCAACCTGTTGAAAGCATCTAAACATTCTTTGTCAAAATCAAAAGGTACATCTTTAACTAATAAATTGCAAAGAGGTTTAGTAATTTTTGAGAAATCCTTTATGAATCTCCTATAAAACCCTGCATGCCCAAGAAAACTTCTTATGCCCTTCACTGTGTTAGGGGGAGGTAGTTTTTCAATTACCTCAATTTTTGCCTTGTCTACTTCAATCCCCTTTTGAGAGATTTTATGCCCTAGGACAATACCTTCACTAACCATGAAGTGACATTTTTCCCAATTTAACACAAGGTTAGTATCTTCACATCGTTGCATCACTAAAGATAAATTATGAAGGCATGCATCGAAGGAAGAACCAAATACAGAAAAATCATCCATGAATATTTCAATAAATTTTTCCACCATATCAGAAAAGATGGACATCATGCACCTTTGAAAGGTTGCAGGGGCATTGCATAGCCCAAAAGGCATTCTCCTATAGGCAAAAGTGCCATAAGGACAAGTGAATGTAGTTTTCTCTTGGTCTTCAGGGGCTATAGGTATTTGGAAGTACCCTGAATAGCCATCTAAGAAACAATAAAAAGGATATCCTGCAAGCCTTTCAAGCATTTGATCAATAAAGGCAAGGGGAAAGTGATCTTTGCGTGTTGCTTTATTTAATTTTCTATAATCTATACACACACGCCAACCTGTGACTGTTCTTGTGGGGATTAATTCATTGTTTTCATTAGAAATAACAGTCATACCTCCCTTCTTTCGAACAACTTGGACAGGACTTACCCAATTACTGTCTGAAATTGGATAAATGATGCCGACATCTAAGAGTTTAATAATTTCAGCCTTAACTACCTCCTTCATGTTAGGATTCAGTCGCCTTTGGTGCTCGATTGAAGGTTTGTAGTTTTCTTCCATCAAGATTTTATGCATGCACAGACTTGGGCTTATTCCTTGTAGATCTGAGATAGACCATCCTAATGCTTTCTTGTGCCTTTGTAAAACCTGCAACAACCTTTCCTCTTGATCAAGCGTTAAGTGTGTGAATACTCAAATTTTGAGGCTTCTCATGTTGTTGGTGGCATGTGAAGCTCTTTAAATGGAGGAAAACATGCTGCTACAGTGCCATGCCAATTAGTTTGACTTTGCTACAGTAAATTTGACTGTAGAAAAGTAACTTTGACTTTGCTGCAGCAACTGTGCAAACAGTCCGGCCGGACCGGAGGCCATTTTGGACATTTACTGGAAATATGTCAATATGGTACTTGAAACGTCCGGAATTTCACGAGGATCGCAGAACTGGTCCCGGAATGATTTTTGGAGGTCGGAAACTCCCAAAAAAGCTCCCGGAGCGAGACATGGTGGCCACCACCAGCTACGGCGGCGCCGGCCGCCGGACACAGTGGCTCCTGCCGCCCAGCATGGGCGGCACCTGCCGCCCCACCGACTGGGCGGCACCTGCCGCCCAGCCTCTTGGGCGGCAGCTGCCGCCGAGCCAGGCGGCACCTGCCGCCCTGGACCCGAAAATGGCCTATAAATAGGCCATTTTCAGTCCAATTTTGGCACCCCGGTCTGTGTTGACGGACGAATCCTTCTCCCTCTCACGCTCCTTGCGTTTTCTTTACCGCTTTTTGCATTTAATTTAATTTTTATTGCATTTTTATTGTGATATTTGGACATTAAAATTAAACAAATTAAAATTAATTAATATTTCCTAAGCGAGGAGCTTAATCCGGAGTTAAGAAGTGGTCGACGATTAAATCAGGTATGTAAACAAAACTCTGCCTATTTAATTTTAGCACTTCATGCATATTTCTCTTCTACTCTTAATAATTCTACAATTGCATAAATGCATCCACGTCATTATTTTTGGTAAATAAACTGCCTTAATTAATTTGATTAAGCTTAAATGCCCAGTTAATCAATAATCGTGGTATTAAAGTTTAAATCCGACAATATTGGCTAAAAGAGCCTAGTTAATTAATAACTACGGTTCAATTGCCTCATTTCGAACAAATCCGGCTTAAGTCCAATTAATCAATAATTGTGGCTAAAAGCCTTAATCAATCACGTCTCGACAATAAATTGTGATTAAGCTCGAACGCCCGATTAATCGATAATCGTGGCATTAAAGCCTAAATCGCACATTTTGGCAAACTAATTGCCTAAAACAACACCTTTTGGCCAAAGGCCTAAAATCAATCATTTTTAGCAACAAATCGCTTAAAATCAATCTTTTGGCAAAATGCCTTAAAATCAACATTTTCGGCTTAAAACCGTAAAATCAACCATTTTGGCGACAATCGCCTAATTCGCGCATTTTGGCAACAATTGCCTAAATCAAATCATTTTGGCTAAAAGCCATTAAAATCAACATTTTTGGCAACATGCCTAAAAATCAATCAATCTTTGGCGAAATGCCTAAACACTCATGCACAAAGCATACACAAAAATGCACGAAGCATACACACAATCATGCATAAAGCATACACACTTATGCACAAAGCATACACACTTATGCACAAAGCATACACGCTTATGCACAAAGCATACACACTAATGCACAAAGCATACACACTTATGCACAAAGCATACACACTCATGCACAAAGCATACACACTCATGCATTAAGCATACACCTTCAAAGCCCTTTTAAAAAGGCCTATCGAACTACGTTGACTTTGATCTTCCATTCAAACGGAAGTACGTAGGCATGTTCGGGATTTCACCCCGGGTGGCAAGTCAAAATCACTCAAACATTTCATTAATCCATCATTTACCTTGCAAAGCATTCATTCATCGGTTAGTTTATCGGCATGACATAGTCTCGGGATCCATCTCGGGTTCGTAGATTGTGCCTTAATCATTGGGATAATTAATCTAGTAACTAGGTTAATTAAAAATGGAGTCACTTAGGGTTTTTTCCTAGTTTACCCTAAAATAATTAAACAAGGTGGCGACTCACACACCCACGTGCATTTCTTCTCATTCATCATATGCATCACATGCTTATGACATTTGGGGAAGGGGTTCACAAAGTGAGAAGAAATAATAACAGGAAAAGAATGGTTCTCACCTAGAAATGCATGTTTTAAATGAGGTGGAAGTTGTTTCAGTTCATGCTTAGGAAGTTCCTTTTCTTTTTCATTCAAGATGCTTGACTCATTAGCATTATTTTCAACATGCAAAGTGGTCTCCACACATTCATCGACTACGTCAATTCTAAAACAGTCTCCATGATCCATAGGGAGTTTACAAGATTTAAGTACATCAAATACAATCTCTTCCTGTCCAACTCTAAGAGTCAACTTACCCTCATAGACATCTATCAATGCTCTTGCAGTTGCAAGAAAAGGTCTTCCAAGGATTAGAGATCCTTCCCTATCTTCATCAATATCAAGAATAACAAAATCAACAGGAAAGATGAATGTACCTACCTTTACAAGCACGTCTTCTACAATCCCTCTAGGATATTTAATTGAACGATATGCTAATTGCAAAGACATCCTTGTTGGTTTGAGCTCTCCCATACCTAGCATCTTAAAAACTTCATAGGACATAAGATTAATGCTAGCACCTAAATCTGTCAAAGCCTTTTCAAAGTCAAGATTACCAATGTTACATGGGATAGAAAAACTTCCTGGATCTTTTAACTTTGGAGGCAGTTTGTTTTGGATAATTGCACTGCACTCCTCAGTTAACATCACTGTTTCTTGATCATCAATTTTTCGTTTCTTGCTCAAGATATCTTTTAGGAATTTAGCATAGCTAGGCATTTGAGCAAGAGCTTCAGCAAAAGGAATATTAATTTGAAGCTTCTTAAACACATCCAGAAACTTGAGGAAGCTCTTGTCATCTTGTGCTTTCTTTAATCTTTGTGGAAAGGGAACAGGGGGAACATAGGGTTTTACCTTTTCTTTTTCCTCTAAATTAATGATAGGCACTTTTGATTGTTCTTTTTTCTCCTTTTCTTTCCTCAGTGGTTCATCTAATTGTTTGCCACTCCTCAAGGTGATAGCCTGCACTTGTTCTTTTGGATTCTTTTCAGTATTGCTAGGTAACGTACCTTGAGGTCGAGATGCCATCATGTTTGCGAACTGCCCTAACTGAATCTCCAAATTCCTGATTGCAGCTTGCTGGATTTTATGGTTCTCCCTGGTTTCATTCATGAATTCCATGTGTGATTTGGAGAGGGCAGTGAGGAGGTCATCATGAGATTTCTTTTCTGGAGGGTGGAACCCTTGGGGTGCATTCAAGGCATTGTTAGGATTACCATAAGATAAGTTAGGATGATTCCTTAACCTGTTATCATATGAATTTGAATAAGGGTAATTCTTTCTTCCTTGATTCATCACATAGTTCACTTGCTCCAAAGTCTGCGGATTTAAGGAGTCCATGATGCATTCCCCAATTTCATGTTGTCCATTGCACCTATCACACACTTGCATAATCGAATTCACAGGATTAGTGGTTAACATGTCCAATTTCCTTACCATGTTATCTACCTTGGCATTGAGTGCTGTAATGGCGTCTATTTCATAGACTCCTGCGGTTCTTCTCCTTTCGGTATTGTTTTGGTAGTGGCTGTTGCTTGCCATCTCCTCTATCAACTCATATGCTTCATCAATACCTTTCTTTTCAAAGGATCCACCTGCAGCTGCATCTAAAGTGATTTTAATATTAGGAGATAGTGCATTATAAAAAGTTTGTACCTGTAGCCACTTGGGCAAACTGTGATGCGGGCACTTCCTTTGCAAGTCCTTGAATCTTTCCCAAGCTTCGTACAAGCTCTCTTGATCATGATGAGCAAATGTCATTATCTCATTATGCAGCTTGGTGGTTTTTAAGGATGGGAAGAATTTAGCTAGGAATTTTTGAGCTAATTCATCCCATGTGGTAAAACTTCCAGCGGGACACGATTGTAACCATGATCTAGCTTTATCTCTAAGAGTAAAAGGAAAAAGCCTCAACTTGATTGCATCTTCAGAAACACCATTTTGTTTGAATGTGTCACAAATTTCCAAAAAATTGGTGATGTGAGCATTAGGATCTTCACTAGGCAAACCTCCATATTGGATCGAGGTAGAGAGCATTTGGATAATTGCAGGTTTAATCTCAAAGTTATTAGCTTCTACCCTAGGTCTTGTAATACTTGAGGTTGTCCCATTCAGATTAGGTGTTGTATAATCCCTTAAGGTACGGACCGGATGTTGAAGTGGTGGTCCAACTACGTTTTTGTTTCTGTTTTCGTTTTCGTTGGCCATGTCTGCTTGTTGTTCGAGTTTTATTTCTCTTGCTTTTCTTGCAGCGTTGTGCCTACGAAAGGTTCTTTCAATTTCTGGGTCAAAGACTAGAGGTTCAGTCGTCCTTGATCTTCTTTGCATAAAACACCTAGAACAACACTTAAAAGAAAATTAAATAAAAACGAAAGAGTGTCTAAATTAATAACAGGGTAATTTGTATTGATATTGATACGCCAATCCCCGGCAACGGCGCCAAAAACTTGACAGCTGTTTTCGCAAGTGTACGAAATCGCAACAAGTAATATAGAGTAAGAAAGTATCGTATCCACAGGGATTGTTTATCAATTACCAAAATTATGTTAACCTATTATTATTTAGACGATGATAAAAGGAATTCGCTGTAAAGTAAATAAAATTCAAAGTAGAAGAGATCAAACACAAAATTTAGGTGAAAAGAAATCAGGGGATTAAGCTACTAGGGAATTTGATTTCATTTAATTCTATCCAGCTTATTCTATTAGTTCATTAATCAAGTTTAATTGTTCAAGTAGGAGAAAACAACCCTAAGGTTACTAACAAGCTCTCCCGATTTATTGTTAGCTATTCTAATCCAATTTAATCACCTATCTTAATAGTGAAATTAAACATGAATCAGATCATTAGGTTTTATGGTTGTTTTATGAATTCACAACTTAATACTTTATTAACTTATGAAAGCCCCCCTTGAGTCAAACCATATAGTTTCCACATTAAGTTATTATTCTCAAGTAAATTATTACCTTGTTCATATCAATAACCCTTCTCCCAAATGTGATTATTGAAATAATTCAATCCAGGGGAATTTTTCTGTCTGGAAGCCTTAAGCACAATAATAAGTTATAACAAGAACAAAGAAAAATAAATCTAATATTATAAGCTGGAATCGAATTAAATTACATCAAATCCCTAGTATAAAAGTTTAGCTAGACATAGTAATTAAATTAAGCTCAATCATACTTGAATCATTCATTATATTTAAAGACAATAATAAAGAAAGAAACAAGATGAAGAGTTTAGAACAAAAACTGTATCACAACTATGTTGATGGCTTCCTTGAATCTTAGCACAATTATTTGAAGCTTGAAATCTTTGAGAAGAAGAGAATTATGTAAAGTGTTGCACAAAAAACGAGATCCCCTACTATGAGAAGTTCCTCCCTTTATATAGAGATCCTGAAGGCAAGTCTGACTCCTTTTAGGAAAATAGAATCCTTATTTAGCACAAAATCCTTTATAGGAGATCATAACTGTTTAGGCTCTTGATTTCTTCTTGATTAGGACTCCTTTTTCTTCAAGAATAGGTCCAGGTCTTGTTTAGTGTGTTTAGGAAACTCCCTGAAGTCGGCCCATGTGAGAAAGGCTTGATTTGCGTGTTAAATTCACGCTGGTTCCGCCTGGGCAGCACGGGCGTGCTTCATGGCACGGGCTGGGCGTGCTGTAGTCTGGAGGTCTGGCTAGTGAAGCACGGGGCGTGCTAGGTAGCACGGGCTAGTGAAGTACTGAGGCACGGGCGTGCTACAGAGCACAGGCAGGGCGTGCTCTTCTCTGGAAGTCTGTCTAGAGTTGCCATGGGCGTGCTATGCTTGACACGCCCTGGTCCCATTGTAGCACGGCCGTGCCTTTTGACACACCCTGGCCGTGCTCTCTTCTGTCTCTCCTTTGGTTTACTTGGCTTCTAGCACGGGCGTGCCTTCCAGCACGGGCTGGGCGTGCTAGAAGCTGAGTGCCTTGCATTCTAAAGTTCTTTTCTGCGCCAAATTTCTGCAATTTTCTCTTAGATCAAGCGGATTAAAGACCAAGGAAGCTTTTAAACACAATTATACTAAAAGTGATTTAAAATTAAATTAAAGAAGTAAAAACTTACTAAAATTCTAATAAAAACTATATTAAAAACACTATAAAATTTACACTTATCAGCCATCATTGCTAGAATTTATCTTTTCTTTAGAAAATGATTCTGAAATGGATTTTAGAATTCTAATCTCTGTTTTTAAGGATTCATTTTTAGAATTCAGATTCTTACATTTTTCTTCAAAGTGTTTTAGATTTTCAGAAAATTTATCATTACAATCTTTAAGATCTTTGATCTCTATGATAAGATCTTTGCATGTAACTTTTTGATAAAAAGCATCTTTCAAATGATTACATTCAGTTTTTAATTTTTTGAAATCCTTCTTTAGAACCTTATGCTTTCTAATAAGTTTTTCAAATTCATTGCAAAGATTATTATAAGTATCTAAAAGATCATTTTTAGATTCAGGTTCAGAAATACTTACATTGCTTTCTTCACGCTTTTGGACCGTGGTATCTGTTTCATTGCTTTCAACTTTCTATGGTGAAGTCAGATTGTTGATTTCTTTGGAGTCAGATTGCTAATTTCCTTGGAGTCGAATCGATAGTGGCCATTAGACAAATATTTGCAGTTTGTTCTTGGTCACTTTGGCTTTCAGAATTAGAATCATCTAAATCACTCCAAGCGACTACGAATGCCTGCTTCAGCTTTTCTTTCTTTGACTTCTTTTTCAGTTTAGGATAGTTAGACTTGATATGTCCGGGTTTGTTGCATTCATAACAAACCACTTCAGAAGGTTCTTTCTTAGGTAAGTTGCTATTTTTAGGTGGAAAGTTCTTTTTAATGAACTTTTTCTGTGGCCTTCCACTCTTTTTATAGAACTTTTTCAATCTCTTATCAACAAGTGCTAAATCATCACTATCAAGATCAGAAGAACTTTCTTCACTAGAAATTACTGTCAAAGCCAGTCCTTTCTTTTTCTTATCTTTTACAGTCAAAGAAGATTTCATTTCTTCTAAAACAAGAGCTTCTATCAGACAATCATAAGTAACAGGAGTCTCTTTGTAATTCATAAAAGTTCCTATAGAATCCCATTTTTTAGGTAGAATTCTAAAGATTTTCTTAACAAGCTCATCTCCTGAAATTTCCTTTTTGAGAGTTCTGAAAGGATTAACTATATTAGTGAATCTAGAATTTAATTCAACAATAGTTTTTCCTTCTTTCATACTAAACATTTCATATTCTCTCCAAAGGATATTAATTCTGAATTCCTTCACTCTATCAGTACCCTCATAGGTAACTCTAAGTTTTTCCCAGACTTTCGTTGCAGACTTACATCCAGACACTTTGTTGTATTCTGTTGGATCTAAAGCACAATGAAGAATATTAATGGCTTTTGCATTTATAGAAATATCATTCCAATCAGCATCAGTATATTCTTCTTCTATTTTTCTAACTCTCTCATTTTCTACAGTTTTCATAGGAATACAAGGACCAGTAATGACGTTCCTCCAGCAGTTTATGTCAACTGATTTTATGAAATTTTCCATTCTAGTTTTCCAATAAGAGTAATTAGAACCATTGAACAAGGGTGGTCTAGAAACAGATTGACCTTCTAAAGATGTAAGAGGAACTGGGGCTGCTATGGGATCTTACCTCTTAAGCTGTTAAGCTTAGGTAAGTCAAGAGCTAAAGCTCTGATACCAGATTGTGGATCCCGTATATGTATGGCACAATCCAAGAGGGGGGGGGTAAATTGGGTTTTCTAAAAATAAAAATTTAACTTTAAAACTAAAAACTCAGAATTCTGTTGCAGCGAAAATATAATGCATTTGTGAGAGTAAGTTATTAAGATTAGAACTTTCTCACAAAGCGTTATGCAGAAAATAGAAAGACTTTGCAAAGTACAGCTATTGATTAAAACTGCTTTACAATATCTTATTCAATATCAAAACGACTTTATGAAGGAAGCTATTACGTTTAGAACTTCCTCATAAAGTTTAGATAAGCGTAAAAAACTATATGAGAGACAGTTATTGAATTCTGAACTACTTCACAAAGCTTTAAGCAAGATTAGAAAACTAATTAGAAACCCAAATAGTGAGATATACTGAAATTAGAAGAACAGTTTAGAACTTGGTATATTTACTATGCAGAAGCCCAGAGTTCTAATGTTCAGTAATAGATAAAGCTTATTCCAGTTTAGAACATCAAAACCATTAACAACTTTAGCATTTCTAAAACATAAATAGAAGTGTGAGTAAAATAGTATCAAGCAGAACTTTAGAAAATAAAAAGATTAACACAGTGATTTATAGTGGTTCAGCACTAACTCGCCGAAATCCACTCCCCAAGACTTATCTTGAGATCCTCAACTATGTTATCTTTGTTATCGAAAATTCTTTTGAGTCAATATCCTTTCTTTTTGGTAAGCGAATAAGAGAAGATTAAGCTTTCCTTTAAAAACATAATTTTCGAAAATAAGGATATATAAAAAAAATATTTTTCGAAATATTCATTTACCAAAAATGATTGAGACAAAAATCTCTTTCATTTGGGTAAGTAAGTAAATAAGAACAAGATTCCTTAAAAATTTATTTCCGAGAATAAAAACACAGATTTTTATTCGATTTATTCTATTACCAAAATCGATTGAGACAAAGTCTCTTTAATTTAGGTAAGTGAATAAAATTCAAATCTTTATGAAGATATTTTTCGAAAATAAGAAAAGCTTTTTGTAAAAGATTTGTTACCAAAATGATTGAGATATAATCTCTTTCATTTTAGGTAAAAGAATTAAGGAACGAAAAGCTTTCAATTTTTAAAGAAATATTTTCGAAAATTCTTTTGATAAAGAGAGAGGAAATTAATTTTGTGTTTATAAATGAACATTCTCTCTATCCTATAATAAATCCTAAAAAGCTAACCACATAGATCTTCAATGGTTTTCATAATCTTTGTTTATCCTTGGATTTGTAGGATTTTGCCTTGTTTATTTATTTTCCATATTTAGATCTGCATAAAATGATATTAGCACAAATAATATAATTTAAATTTATTCGTTTTGTTTTAGTCATCAAAATCTCGAGACAATAAATTGACCCTTGAGCCAACAAAGAAGGTAGATATGGTTTTTCACTCAGAGAGCGCCTCACTTCAGATTAGTCCGGTGAAGCTAGGTGGAACAAACTACCTAGCTTGGTCTCGATCTTGTTTATTATTCATTGAAGCTAAAGGTTTGCAGGGATACCTTGACGGTGGAGCAACTAAACTAGTTTTGACAGATCCAGCCTTTAACAAGTGGAAATCTGAGAATTCTCGTATTATGTCTTGGTTAATAAATTCCATGCAGCCAACTATTTCCCGAGGATATTTGCTTCTTGATACAGTTAAGAAGATATGGGATGCTGCTTCGCAGACGTATTCACAAACTGGAAACTATGCTCAGAGGTATGAATTGCGAGAGAAAGTTCATGAAACCAAGCAGGGAGTGTTGGCTCAAGGGTCAAATATTTATCTCGAGATGTTAATGATTAAAACAAAACAAATAAATTTAAATTATGTTATTTGTGCTAATAATATTTTACACAGATTATATATATATGGAAAGATAAATGAACAAGACAAGTCCTACAATTTCAAGGATCATGAAGACATTTAAAGACCCTAGTGGTTAGATTTTTTTTAGGATTCATTGTAGGATAGAGAGAACATCCAATTATAAGTACAAAATCAATTTTCTCTCACCTTATCCAAAGGATTTTTCAAAAATATCTCTTTAAATTAAAACTTTTTCTTTCGTTCCTTGATTATCTTACCTTAAATGGAGGAGATCTTGTCTCAAACATTTTTGGTAATAAAAATCTTAGAAAAAGCTTGTTTAAGTTTTCAGAAAATTTTTGAAGGTTTGAAATATTCAATTACCTAAATTCAAGAGACTTTGTCTCAAACGATTTTGGTAATAAGAATAAATCGAATAAAATTCTTATGTACTTCATTTTCGGAAACAAATTAAACTTTTTAAAGAGATCCAAAATCTTGATTTTATTTTCTTAGCTAAACGAAGGAAGATTCTATCTTAAATCGTTTTTGGTAAATAAATCTTTCGAAAAAGATTTTCAAATATTTATTTTCGAAAATTTTTGTTTTTAAAGGAAAGTTGGATTTTCTCTTATTCGCTTACCAAAAAGATAGAATGTTGACTCAAAAGAATTGGTAACAAAGATTTCTGTATCTTCTAAATATGAAAGTCAATATTCTGATTTGAAAAGGGGATTTCACTTTCTAAAAACGGAATTCTCATCCCTCTCTATAAAAAGGATTTTCATCCTTAAAAGTTGTGGAGAAAAAAAGTTTTCTTTTTAAGAGTATTCGTCCATTGATCATATCTTTTATCTCTCAAAACTTACTCTCTACCCCTTTATTTCCTTTCATCTTAATACTTTACGTTTTATCTTTAAAAGAGAAAAGAAATTTCATAAGCAACTTCTTTTGAAAAACAGTTCTGTTTCTCTAAACGATTTTTCTAATCTTAAAAACTATTTTTCCTGTGTTTATACTTGCATTTTTGTCTGTCTATTTAGATTCTATAATCTTTAGTGGACAGGTTTTCATTTGTTAAACTTTTGTGTAATAGCTTAGGTGAAAAGCTATTGGAAAATAGGTTATCAAGCGACCTTCTCCGTGAGAGAGATTCTAATGTCTTGAACTGAGTTTCTGTACTCTGCCAAAAACAGAAAGGGTTGAGGTTAACTAGAACCTTTGGAAAATCTAGTAGGACAAAGGGTAGATCTAGGTGTTGATCTATTGCCTTGTACTGTTGGTTTGTCTCTTACCCTTGAAAAGAGATAACATGGTTGAGGATATCAAGATGAGTCTTGGGGAGTGGATGTAGGCGAGTTAGTGCCGAACCACTATAAATCAGTATGTTGATCTTTTTACTTTCCGAAGTTTTGCTTGATATCATTTTATTTACACTTCAGTTATATTTTAGAAATGCTAAAGTTGTTTATGTTTTTGATGTTCTAATCTGTAATAAGTTGTATCTCTTCTGAACATTAGAACTCTGGACTTCTACTGAGTGACTATACCAAGTTCTAAACTGTTTTTCTATTTTCAGTATATTTCACTATTTGGGTTTCTAATCAGTTTTCTAAACTTGATTAAAGGTTTGTGAAGCAGTTCTAATTGATAGCTGCAATCTGCAAAGTCTTCCTAACTTTTGCATAGAGCATTGTGAGGAAGTTCTAATCAATAACTTATTCTCATAAGTGAACTACTTTTCCGCTGCAATAGAATTCTGAGTTTATTTTTAAAGTTAAATTTTTATTTTTAGAAAACCCAATTCACCCCCCTCTTGGGTTGTGCCATTCATATACGGGACCCACAATCTGGTATCAGAGCAAAAGCTTTTGACTTACCGAAGCTTAACAGCTTAAGAGATAAGATCCCATGGCAGCCTCACTCCCTCTTACATCTTTAGAAGGTCAATCTGTTTCTAAACCACCTTTGTTCAATGGTTCTAATTACTCTTATTGGAAAACCAGAATAGAAAATTTCATAAAATCAGTCGACATAAACTGTTGGAGGAATGTCATTACTGGTCCTCGCATTCCTATGAAAATTGTAGAAAATGAAAGAGTTAGAAAATCAGAAGAAGAATATACAGATGCTGATTGGAATGATATTTTTATAAACGCAAAAGCTATTAATATTCTCCATTGTGTTTTAGATGCAACAGAATATAACAAAGTGTCTGGATGTAAACCTGCAATAGAAGTTTAGGAAAAACTTAGAGTTACCTATGAGGGTACAGATAGAGTGAAGGAATCCAGAATAAATATCCTTTAGAGAAAATATGAAATGTTTAGTATGAGGGAAGGAGAAACTATTGCAGAATTAAATTCTATATTTACTAATATAGTTAATCCTTTGAGAACTCTCAGAAAGGAAATTTCAGAAGATGAGCTTGTTAAGAAAATCCTTAGAATTCTTCCTAAAAAATGGGATTCTATATGAACTGTTATGAATTACAAAGAGACTCCCGTTACTTATGATTATCTTATAGGAGCTCTTGTTTCAGAAGAAATGAAATCTTCTTTGACTGTGGAAGATAAGAAAAAGAAAGGACTGACTTTGAAAGCAGTTTCCAGTGAAGAAAGTTCTTCTGACCTTGATAATGATGATTTAGCACTTGTTGCTAAAAGATTTAAAAAGTACTATAAAAAGAGTGGAAGGCCACAGAAAAAGTTTATTAAAAAGAACTTTCCACCTAAGAAAGAACCTTCTGAAGTGGTTTGTTATGAATGCAATAAGCCCGGACATATTAAGCCCAACTGTCCTAAATTGAAAAAGAAGTCAAAGAAAGAGAAGCTGAAGCAGGCATTCGTAGCCGCCTGGAGTGATTCGAATGATTCTAATTCTAAAAGCCAAAGTGACCAAAAAGAAACTGCCAATATCTATTTGATGGCTACTATTAATTCTGACTCCAAGGAAATCAGCACTCTGACTTCAACACAGAAAGTTGAAATCAATGAAACAGATGCAACGGTCCAAAAGCATGAAGAAAGCAATATAAGTATTTTTGAACCTGAATCAGAAAATGATCTTCTAGATACTTACAATAACCTTTGTAATGAATTTGAAAAGCTTGTTAGAAAGCATAAAGTTCTAAAGAAAGATTTCAGAAAATTAAAAATTGAATCTAATAATTTAAAAGATACTTTTTACCAAGAAGTTACATGCAAAGATCTTATAATAGAGATCAAAGATCTTAAAGATTGTAATAATAGATTTTCTGAAAATCTGAAGCACCTTGAAGAAAAATGTAAAAATCTGAATTCTAAAAATGAATCTTTAAAAACTAAGATTAGAATTCTAAAATCAATTTCAGAATCGTTTTCTAAAGAAAAGACAAGTTCTAGCTATGATGGCATTTCTAAATTGAATCATGTTTCTAAGATGAAAAATTTTGTTTCTAATGTTGTGACTTTAGAAAATCATAGTCTCAATAGAAAGAAAAATCATAGTAAGCTAAATGCACCTGTTACCACTAACCCTCCAGGACCCAATATGAGTTGGGTACCTAAATCTGCTTAATCTTTTTAGGTGTGCCTAATGAGTAAGCTGAAGACAGAAATGTGGTACATGGACAGCGCTTGCTCTAGGCATATGACTGGTGATAGAAAGAAATTCACCAGATTAGAAAAGAAAAAAGGAGGTACAGTAAGCTTTAGAGACAAAGAAAAAGGTAAAATCGTTGGTATTGTTGTGGTAGGTTCTAGTCCTTTAAAAGAAGATGTATGCTTAGTACAAGGATTACATTATAACTTGTTAAGTGTAAGTCAGATTTGTGATAAAAATAGAAGAGTGATCTTTGAACCCTCTTATTGTGAAGTTTAGAACATGCAAGATAACAAAACATTATTTGTTGGAAAAAGGTTTGAGAATATATAACTAGTAGATCTCTCTGATATGCATAACCTGGATATATTTTTAATCTTTGTTGATAATTCTAGCTGGTTATGGCATAGAAGACTTGGACATGCAAGCATGCACCTTATTTCTAAACTGTCTAAGAAAGATTTGGTTCGAGGTTTGCCAAAGTTGAAATTTGAAAAGGATCACATTTGTGATGCTTGTCAAATGGGCAAACAAACCAGAGCATCTTTCAAATTTAAGGGCATGGTTTCTACTTCTAGACCTTTAGAATTGCTACACCTTGATTTATTCGGACCTATTACTCCTTCTAGTCTTGGAGAAAATTTCTATGCATTTGTTATTATAGATGATTACTCTAGATTCACTTGGACACTCTTCCTTAGAAATAAGGATGAGTCATATGACATGTTTGTTCATCTTTGCAAGAGAATAAAAAATGAGAAAGGATACAATATCTCTGTAATTAGAAGTGATCATGGAGGAGAATTTGAAAATTAGAAATTCGATACTTTTTGCAACAAGTCAGGAATCTTCCATAACTTTTTAGTACCAAGAACACCTCAACAAAATGGAGTAGTGGAACGCAAGAATAGAACACTTCAAGAGATGGCCAGAACCATGTTGAGTGATTCTAAATTACCAAAATATTTTTGGGCAGAAGCCGTTAACACTGCCTGTTATATTCTAAACAGGGCTTTGGTAAGATCTAAACTTAAAAAGACTCCATATGAGCTATACAAAGGTAGAAAACCAAATATTGGTTATTTTCACATTTTTGGGTGTAAATGCTTTATTCTAAATAACAAGAAAAATCATCTTGCTAAATTTGATGCTAAAACTTATGAAGGAATTTTTCTAGGATATTTTAGTAATAGTAAAGCATATAGGGTGTTTAATAAGAAGACTCTAGTTGTAGAAGAATCTATTCATGTTGTGTTTGATGAATCTGACTCTACTTCTAGAATTTTAGAAAATGATGATGTTGTAGATTCTAATCAAGAAAAGCAGAATGAACAATCAGAACAACTAGAACAGCCAAAAAATGAGCAGATCGTTGATAATCAGGTTGAACCAGAAGATGAATATGAAGATCAAAATGCAATTGAAAGTCAAATGCTAGAAACAGAAAATGAAAATTCACAATTACCAAAAGAATGGCGATTTCACAAGTATCATCCACAAGAGGACATCATGGATAATCCTTCAGAAAGGATGATGACTAGAGCTCAATATAAGAGATATTTTGGTAATGTTGCTTTCATTTCTCAATTAGAACCTAAAAATTTAAAAGATGCTCAAAATGATGAAAGTTGGATTATTGCTATGCAAGAAGAGCTAAATCAATTTGAGATAAACCAAGTTTGGAAACTTGTTTCTAGACCTAAAAACCATTCTATTATTAGAACAAAATGGGTGTTTAGAAATAAGCTTGATGAATAAGGTAATATTGTGAGAAACAAAGCAAAGTTAGTGGCTCAAGGGTACAACCAAGAGGAAGGCATCGATTTTGATGAGACCTTTGCCCCGGTTGCTGGACTTAATGCCATTACAATGCTTTTTGCATTTGCATGTTTTAAAAACTTCATGTTGTATCAAATGGATGTAAAAAGTACTTTTCTAAATGGTTTTCTAAATGAAGAAGTGTATGTAGAACAACCTCCTAGTTTTGAAATCTACGATAAACCAAATCATGTTTACAAACTTACTAAAGCTCTTTATGGTTTGAAGCAAGCTCTTAGAGCTTGGTATGAAAGATTAAGTAAGTTTTTATTAGAAAATGGTTTTGCTAGAGGACCGGTTGATACAACACTATTTATCAAAAATAAAGCACATGATATTCTAGTTGTACAAATCTATGTTGATGACATAATCTTTGGTTCTACTAATGACCTTCTGTGTAAGGAATTTTCTAAGATTATGCAGGATGAGTTCGAAATGAGCATGATGGGAGAATTAAACTTCTTTCTTAGACTTCAAATCAAACAATGTGAAAATGGAATTTTCATAAACCAAGAAAAATATACTAGAGAATTATTGAAACGGTTCAAAATGGAAAATGCCAAGGTATGTAGTACACCAATGAGTCCATCCTCAAAATTAGAAAAAGATGAGAAAGAAAAAGATGTGGACATCAAACTGTTGAGAAGTATGATTGGTTCTTTACTATATCTAACAGCAAGTAGACCTGACATACACTTTAGTGTTTGTCTAGGTGCTAGATTTCAGTCATGTCCCAAAGAATCTCATTTAATTGCTGTAAAAAGAATTCTAAGATATCTTTGTGGAACTTCTAATCTGGGTTTATGGTATTCTAAAGGTGATACATTTGATCTTGTTGGGTATAGTGATTCTGATTTTGCAGGAAGTAGAATAGATAGAAAAAGCATGTCTGGAGCTTGCCAGTTTCTAGGTAGCGCCCTTGTATCATGGTTTAGTAAGAAACAGACATTTGTCGCTCTTTCTACTGTAAAATCAGAATATATTACTACGGGAAGCTGTGTTGCACAAGTCCTATGGATCAAGCAACAATTGGCAGACTATGGTTTGAAATTAGAAACAGTACCAATAAAGTATGACAATATAAGCGCAATCAATTTATCTAAAAACCCAGTCCAGCATTCTAGAACCAAGCACATAGAACTCAGACATCATTTCATACGTGATCATGTTCAAAAAGGTGACATAGTGATTGAGTTCATTCCAACATAAAAGCAATTGGCAGATATCTTTACTAAACCATTAAATGAAAGCCAATTTTGTTTAATTAGAAGAGAGCTTGGTATGTTAGTCTTAAACTCTTAACTTTAGAACTCTGTAAGTATGTTCTAAACTGCTTTCCATATTTGAGATTGAAAGATATAATCCGTGCTATGTTCTAATACTTTATCCTGTGTGTCTATGAAAACGGTTTTTGTCTAAAAAGAAATGCATATTGCTCTGATATGACTTTCTAGTGTCATTATCAGGTCCTATTTTTGGACAAAATTTAAAAACAGTCAATTTATTTCTTTTGTGTGTGTTTTACTATGTTTTGTGTCTTTATTTTATTTAAATTTTTGCGGTATTATTTTTCTTTTTAAATTTCTTGTGTCGATTTGAATTTCCCTAAAATTGTCTTTTATTTTCATTTTATTTTATTTTAATTTCTCTTGTTAACTTCTTTTTAAGTGTTTCCTTCTTTCCTAAAGATTATTTCTTCACTTAATCATTTTTTTTTTGTGTCTCTCTATTAAAAACTGCTCTGTCTTCTCGCTTGCCTTCTTGCAACGAAACCCTAAATTGCTCTTTGCTTCAAAACCCCAACAATGGCCGGATCAAGTTCCACCTCTTCATCCGATTCCTTAACTGAATAAGAACTTCAATTCCTCAAAAGGCTATCAAAGAAATATGAACAGAGGGAGTCGAAATAGAAGAAATCTGTTGAGGAATCGAAGAAAGAAAAAGGAAAAAAAGAGAAATCAAAGAAACAAGTCGCTGGATCTCGCGACAAAGGTAAATCTGTTCTTTCTCCATATCCTCTTATGCGTTCTTATGTAATAGACTGGAAGTTCTTTGTGAATGACGAGTTCAACTTCAGGGAACTCTTTGAGTTCCAAGGATGGATGGATTTCCTATCTCTAAATAGACCATGTTATGAGAATATGGTTAAAGAATTTTATGGTTCTCTTAAAGTTAGTGACTCAGAATTGATTTCTGTAAAACTTGAGGGAGAAATCAAAGCGTTCTCTTACGCTGACTTGAGTAAGATTTTTAATTTGCCAAACACTAGGTCTAGGGTAACGAAAATCAAAGATATTTCTAGGGTTAGCGGATACAAAAAGGAAGAATTTGTTAAGAAAATTGTTAAGAAAGGTTCTGCAGATAAATAAGGTGCTATTGAATGTTCAAACTTAATGGACAATATGAAGTGGTTGTATAAACTGATTGTGCACTACATTTATCCAAAGAGTGCTTCACTCGCTTACGTGAATCAGGTTGAGATGTGCATAATGTGGCACATAATTGAGAAGAAACCCTTGAACCTTTGTCACACCATCTTTGATAAAATGCAAAATAGCCCTAAGAAACTACCCTATGGCATGGTGCTCACACTTGTGTTTGAATTTTTGGAAGTTAAACTAAATGAGAGTAAGAGTTACAATGTTTCAAAGCTAGACAGTGGGTCTTTGAAAATGAAAGATGAAGAAGGAGATGAAGAAAAAGAAAAAGAAGAGAAAGAAAAAGGAGAAGAAGTTGAGAAAAAGAAGAGAAGAGAAGAAAAAGGGAAAGCTAAGTTGGAAGATGCAGAAAAGAAAGAAAAGGGAGAAAGATTGGAAGAAGAAAAGAAGAAAGAAAAGGAAGAGAAACTGGAAGGAAAAGAAAAGGAAGAAACAGAGTAAGAAAAGGAGACGGAAGCTGAAATTAAGACAGAATCTGAAAAGGAAATAGAGGGAGAAGAAGAAAAAGTGAAAGTTAAGACTGAAGAGAAAAAGGACTTTGAAGAGGTTGAAAAAGAAGAGACTATAGAGATAGAGGATGCCAGTGATGTAGAAACAGAGAAATTGGAATTGAGTGAAGAAGATAAGGAAACTGAGGTCAAGGCTGAAAAAGAATCTGAGTTTTTATCAGCTCAAAGGAGTAGAGAAGCTATACTGGGCAAAATGGAAAAAGAGCTTATAGAGGAACACAATAAGGAGCTTGATGTGGCAATAAAAAAAAACAAAGCTGTGATTGAGCATAATCAGTCCCTCATCAAATCCTTAGAAAGAATGAAAAATATTAATGAAAGAAGGCTAGTTACACTTAAAGTTAAGGGAACTCCTTACACTCCTGCTTCAAAAAAGCCAAAGAAAGTAAAGCATACTGCTGGCAAACACAGAGTTCATGGAAGAAAGCCTCCACTGCACCCTACTTCTAAGCGTCCAGCAAGTTCTACTAAAACAGCTCCTGCTCAAAATCTCAGAAGTTCTAAGAGGCTTAGAACTATCTGATTTTATTATTTTCCTGTCTATTTCTTGTGAACATTTTTTTTCTCTTTTTGTGTTGTCTGAATTCTGTTTATTTTTTTTCTATTTTTGTTTTTTTTTTTTTTTGCTCTGATCTATATTAACCCTCTTGTATGATGACAAAAAGGGGGAGAACACATGATTTTTTTACGGTTAAGTACTCTGCTTATTATTTTCTAATCTGTGTTATTTTGTTATTTTGTGAGTTATATGTTTTACATGATGAACTGATTATTTAGCTTTTAGAACTTAGATTCCTATTCTAACGTATGCTCTGCAGGTTAGAATTAAGATTTCTGTTCTATTTCTAATGTCGGTGTTTATTCTTTTCTTATTGCTCTGATCATATGTTCTGAAAATTAGAACATAGAATTTATTTTCTTTTATGTATGTTCTAATATCAGTTTCTAAAATTATTTTCTTGTTCTAAATCCCCATAAATGTTTTACTGCACTAATCTAGGGGGAGCGTTATACATGTTCTAAACTTGCTTCATGATAGAACATATGACATATTTAGAACTTATATTTTTTTGACATGCATAAATTTAAGGGGAGCACTGTTTTATGTTTGATAAATTTATTGGTTTTGTCATCATCAAAAAGGGAGAGATTGTTGGCTTAAGGGTCAAATATTTATCTTGAGATTTTGATGATTAAAACAAAACAAATAAATTTAAATTATGTTATTTGTGCTAATAATATTTTACGTAGATTATATATATATGGAAAGATAAATGAACAAGGCAAGTCCTACAATTTCAAGGATCATGAAGACCCTAGTGGTTAGATTTTTTTTAGGATTCATTGTAGGATATAGAGAACATCCAATTATAAGCATAAAATCAATTTTCTCTCACCTTATCAAAAGGCTTTTTCGAAAATATTTCTTTAAATTAAAACTTTTTCTTTCGTTCCTTGATTATCTTACCTAAAATGGAGGAGATCTTGTCTCAAACATTTTTGGTAATAAAAATCTTAGAAAAAGCTTGTTTTAGTTTTTCAGAAATTTTTTTAAGGTTCGAAATATTCAATTACCTGAATTAAAGTGACTTTGTCTCAAACGATTTTGGTAATAAGAATAAATCGAATAAAATTCTTATATACTTCATTTTCGAAAAAAAACTTTTTAAAGAGATCCAAAATCTTGATTTTATTTTCTTACCTAAACGAATGAAGATTCTATCTTAAATCGTTTTTAGTAAATAAATCTTTCGAAAAAGATTTTCAAATATTTATTTTCGAAAATCTTTGTTTTTAAAGGAAAGTTGGATTTTCTCTTATTCGCTTACCAAAAGATAGAATGTTGACTCAAAAGAATTGGTAACAAAGATTTCCGTATCTTCTAAATATGGAAAGTCAATATTCTGATTTGAAAAGGAGATTTCACTTTCTAAAAACAGAATTCTCATCCCTCTCTATAAAAAGGATTTTCGTGCTTAAAAGTTGTGGAGAAAAAGAGTTTTCGTTTTAAGAGTATTCGTCCATTGATCATATCTTTTATCTCTCAAAACTTACTCTCTACCCCTTTATTTCTTTTCATCTTAATACTTTACGTTTTATCTTTAAAAGAGAAAAGAAATTTCATAAACAACTTCTTTCGAAAAACAGTTCTGTTTCTCTAAACGATTTTTCTAATCTTGAAAACTGTTTTTCCTATGCTTATAGTTGCATTTCTGTCTGTCTATTTAGATTATGTAATCTTTAGTGGACAGGTTTTCATTTGTTAAACTTTTGTGTAATAGCTTAGGTGAAAAGCTATTGGGAAATAGGTTATCAAGCGACCTTCTCCGTGAGAGAGATTCTAATATCTTGAACTGAGTTTCTGTACTCTGCCAAAAATAGAAAGGGTTGAGGTTAACTAGAACCTTTGGAAAATCTAGTGGGACAGAGGGTAGATCTAGGTGTTGATCTATTGCCCTGTACTATTGGTTTGTCTCTTACCCTTGAAAAGAGATAACATAGTTGAGGATCTCAAGATGAGTCTTGGGGAGTGGATGTAGGCGAGTTAGTGCCGAACCACTATAAATCATTGTGTTGATCTTTTTACTTTCTGAAATTTTACTTAATATCATTTTATTTACACTTCAGTTATATTTTAGAAATGCTTAAGTTGTCTATGTTTTTTATGTTCTAATCTGGAATGAGCTGTATCTCTTCTGAACATTAGAACTCTGGACTTTTGCTCAGTGAATATACCAAGTTCTATACTGTTTTTCTATTTTCAGTATATTTCACTATTTGGGTTTCTAATTAGTTTTCTAAACTTGATTTAAGCTTTGTGAAGCAGTTCTAATTGATAGCTGCACTCTGCAAAGTCTTTCTAATTTTTCCATAGAGCATTGTGAGGAAGTTCTAATCAATAACTTATTCTCGCAAGTGAAATACTTTCCGCTGCAATAGAATTCTGAGTTTGTTTTTAAAGTTAAATTTTTATTTTTAGAAAACCCAATTCACCCCCCCTTGGGTTGTGCCATTCATATACGAGACCCATAGGGAGATCTGACTATCACTCACTATTTTGCTGAACTTAGTGGGTTATGGCAGGAACTAGATTATTATCAAGACTTTCAAGCAAGATGTACTGATGATGCGACTCAAGTTCAAAAGTTGATTGAAGTAGAACGTGTGTATGATTTTCTGGCTGGCCTAAATAACGAGTATGATCAGATTCAAGTCCAAGTTCTTGGACGAGATCCTTTTCCATCCTTACGACAAGCATACTCATTTGTACAGCAAGAGGAGACTAGGAGGAATGCTATTGTTCACAGATCTACCATTGACAAAGCAGGGTTGATTGCGAATTCTGTAGCAGAACATATCCAAGCTGCAAAGATCAGTTCTTCAGATAGAAATCAATTATTTTGTGACTATTGCAGTAAGAACAGGCACACTAAGGAATTCTGCTGGAAATTACATGGACGCCCAACTAATGGGCGTGGAGGAAAGCGGGTCAGTTCTTCTAGACCACAGGCACACATATCTGATAGTGGAGCTTTATCTGAGGAACCATCTACTGCTAGAAGCTTTTCTGATAAGTAGATTCAGTCCCTGAAACGATTGTTGTCACAGCTTGATTCGCCCTCAACTCAAATTGTAGCCTCTAATTTTGTTAATTCAGGTAATGCTTTCCTTACTTTTCTTGCAAAAATTGCAAAACCCTCTTGGGTTTAATCAAAAGATTTTAAAAAATAATTTTGAAAGAGAGATTTAAAATAAAAATAATTTTTGTTCATAATAACATAAATCTCTCTATCCTATACTAATCCTAATAACTCACACAAACTAACCATAATAATCTTCAGTTAATCTTCATGGTCTTCAATAATCTTCTTTAAGTCATAGGAATAAGAAATCTTTATTTCTTTATCATAAAAAATTCTGCATAAAATACTTTAGCAAATACATAATATTAAATTTATATGTTTTGTTAATCATCAAAATCTTTATGGCATTTGACCTTGAGATAACAAAAACGATTTTATAAAAGAAATTATTGACTATTTTCTGTACATACAATAAATAACTCTTTCTAGTATATTTTTATAAAAATCAATATCAAAACTTAATACATTTATAATCTATTTCTAATAAAAAAATTGAAAGTAAGGATGTTTAGGTAATGTAAATACAATAAATATTTAGACTGATTATATATATATGGTAATTGAGTTTCCAAAATCTGGATTATGTATTTGGCTACTGTAAATACAGTATATTGTATGTGTGTGTGTGTATATATATATATATATATATATATATAATAATTCTACTGTAGATGCTCAAATTTTGCTTCTAATGGCTCAATGATGATAACCCTTTTTTTAACATAAAATTGGATTGGGACCCCTGATCGCTGGTTCTCAGACCGATGGTCCGTGGTTGAGATAATACACGTGTTTGACCATTTTTACCTTTTCGGGCTATTGGGTGTTTTGCAGCGAAATTGGGCCCGGGAAACGCTTTGGGTTTGCTCAGTGCACTTTTCTGTGCACCGCCTCATTTTGCGTGCCACTTGGTCTGATTCAGTAAAAGTGGGCCTGGCCTGATTTTGGGGCCCACCAGTGGTATTTGCCATCTAAGTCCTAAAATAGGGCAACACATCCCATTTGCCTATAAATAGGCCTTGGGATTAATGATAAAGGAGGACTTTTGATTAACTAAGGGAAACTATTGCATTTTGAAAACAAAACCTTAATCAAAGAAAAAACTTGTGTTTTCTACTTTGATCTTTGGTTTCATTCATTGATCTTTGATAAAAGAAAAAAAATCCCTTTTGCTAATCAAGAAAACCAAAAACACACATTTACTCTCAATCTTGGATCTCTAGTTCAAGAACCAAGCTTTTGGGTGCTCTTACATTCAATCTTCCAAATATTTTTGGATTTCTACAAAGAGGTAACTCCTAAGAGACATTAAACCTTTTCTTCTTTTCTTCTTTCATTTAGGTGTGAAAAATACCATTTCCTTGATTAGTCGGGAGAAAAATCCATGAAAAACCAATAGCTTCTGACTGTGTTAGAAGTAGCGCACGACACAGTCCAAGGGGCGCACGCCACTTCCCTCTCAATCAGATTGCTCTGTTTTTCCACTTTATAACACTCTGGTCAAGGCAAATGCCTAGCGCCACTATGTGTGGTGCACGCCCTGTGACATCCTACTAAATCGAGTCGTTGCATAGAGTTGACTTGAGTCGGGCTGAACCAAAATCCGGTTCGAGCCATTAGAGTCTAAGGTGGGATAGAATGGGATTTACAATAATAATGAAACGAAGTGGACTTACTTGAATAAAACAAAAAGATCAAAGTATAAGGATTAGGACTTACTTGCACTAAAATATAAAGTTTAGGTATTAAATTGTAACCTATTGAAAATTTAGGTACTATTTGGTAATTTTTAACATACAATCAATGATATATTGGAGCTTTCCCAAGACTTGCATTTCATTTTCCCTTCTTTATCTTTATCTTCATCTCCTTCATCTACCTTACTATGCCACCTTCCTTTCTCCATCAATTTTAATGGTATTCAAGCCTTAAATTCAACCTCTATTCTATCCAGTAAATAGAATTTCTTGAATTTCATAATTTAGTGATATTTTAGATTATTCATAAGAGTTCTTATGTATAGGAGAGGTGAGCTCAAAGGTAGAAGAAAAAGGAAGCTAAGAAGAAGATTTCAAGCTTTTTAAGTGAAGGTTTGATATCTCTTTTAGTTTAATTCTTGCATGAGAACTTGTGTAGTGTGTTGATAATGAGAAGATATGTTGCTGAATGTTGAGTAAGAGGTCTAGAAATGGTGAGAAAGCATGGGATGAAATGAATAAATGAAGTAGATATTGATTTCATGCTGAAATAGGTTTGTTGGATAACTGACCAGTAACTTCATCCTGATTTTGACCCTATTTAACAATGGAATTAGGAAGTGGTACAGAAGAGTTATTTGTTCCTCTATGTTTTAGCTGTCCATGAGTTTTTGACTCACCTAAATCGGAGTTATAAATTGAGAGATATGACCAAAATAGTACAAACTATACAGGTTGGAAACACGACTCGCGCTCATGAGTTTCAAGGTCGCGCTCGCGACTTGTGCTTGTAAACTCTCTGACTCTCTTGTGTGCTTCTCGCGCTCGCACAGTTGAATGTTGCGCTCATGATCTGTGCTTGTAAACTCTCTGACTCACTTGAGTGCTTCTCATGCTCGCGCAGTTTAATGTCGCGCTCGTGACTTGTGCTTTGATGCCTTTTGGTCCTCTTTTTCTATGAAAACAAGCCTTTTCATTCCTTTGCTCAAATTGTATTCCTACAATCACTTTAAAACAAAAAGACAACACGAGCAAACGTAAAATGTATAAAAACAAAATGCAATCATGCAAATGATGTGAAATTAACATAACACAAGTTGCTCGCTTTGCGAGGCTATCAGCATACAGGTATACAGTATGGTTTATGAATTTTACTATTGCTTTTGTTTTGTACTATTGACATACCGATAATATGCTCCATTGAGGTTAGGTAGAAACCATGTAGATAAGGCTATGTCGCGATATGGAATAGCAAATCTGTGCCCCATATAGTTTGGTACTCCGGCTACAGGCCGTTGAGTGGATATGATTATATATGGGCCATAGCAGGCCAGTCATATAGTATTCACCCAGTTTCATACAGTTCCTCTTATCACTTTGGTTTCACTATAACCCTATGGAGCCATACAGTTATATTGACTAAAAATTGCATAACTCATACAGCATAATGAACAGCAAGTACGATAATGGAAATATCATGATATGTGTGCTTACATGTTTATTTATACATATGTGTGTGCTTACATGTTTCTTTATACGTTGAGATATCCACTGAGTTTTATTTGCTCAGTGAGTTACCTGTTTAACTCGTAGGTTTTGGGACTGGACCGTAGAGAGTCATCTTACAACTGCTGCAGTTCATCTTTGGAAGACCCAGTCTTCAGGGTAGCTACTCATTTTGATATCTTGGTTCTGTCTATACTTATCATGGCATGTACAGGGCACATAGTTGGGCCCATTTCATTTTGGAAACTAGTATAATGTCTTGTAAAGTACATATCTATATAATATTAATGTAGAAAGCAACAACATGATATAATATTCAGCATACATAAGGATATCAGCCTGAAAGGACATAGGTTCAACCAGATTGTAACGTCTCGGTTCGGTTCATTCGGGTTAACGGGTGGACCGGGAAGGGATATTACATGCCCCATCACAAGTGGCACACGCCACACCCTCTATGGCGCAAAGCACTTCAGTTCAAAGGTTCAGAACCTTAAAAATCAATAAAATGGACATGATTCAGAATTCCAATGGTTAAGCACTAGACTTTATTGATCTAGAATGTGTTTCTAATCACAAATGGATTGAATAAACAATAATAAACAAGATATGGGTAGTGACAAGTGTATTTGTTCATCATTCATGATGAATATCAAGGCTTTGAACCCAAATCTTGATTAAAACTTTAAATTTATTGCATTTAAGATATTGTTCTTTATCTTTATGCACTTTTATTATTCTGTCTTTTAAATTTTTGCACTTTTATTTATTGGTTTGTGATTTTCACTGTGCTAACCCATTAACTCTTACTTATGAACATTAACGTACATTATTCTTATCATTAATTGTATGAATGAGTGTTTGTGGTTCTATGAATGATGACATTTTTTAGATTGTTATGTATGATAGATTGATTCTTTTCATTGAATCTTAAGCCTAAGGTAAAGGACCTTAATGGGTCCGGTTATTGCTTATTTGTAATAAAGGGATTTAGGAAATTTAGAGGGTTAAGGGTAGATTCTACACTAGGATATTGGTTTGTAATCTTTTCTCCTCATCCCCTTCTTTTGATGATTTATCTCATGTTTTGTGTATGATACTATATGCATGATTGCCATGATTTCCAAAAATTGCATTAAAATCGATTTTTATACCCCAATTTAAGTTAATCTTATTATTAATCTTTGTGAATTAATGGACAATAAGGAGGTAGGTTTAATTAGGCGGTTTGGGTGCCTAACACCTTTCCAAAACCATACCAAACTCCCTTACCTAGTCTCTGGTTTAAAACTGAGTTAGCCAACTCCAAAGAATCGACTAATTCGAGAATTTTTCCGAAAGAAGGTGTTGACTCCTAAAACAAAACTCTTACCGAAGTAAGAGACCCTTTTCCGAGGATCAATGAATGGGTCTAATAATGAAAATCAACTTTCTTAAATAAAATCAACCAAGTCCATTCAATTTTTCTTTTAGCGAAAATGATAATAAATATAAAGGATCCTTAGTCTGGTGACTACGCTAGGGATCGAACCCAGAATCTCTGATTTTTTATTTTTGGGTTCTAGTAAGGAGTTGACTCCAAATGTTGTCCATCTTATTCACAATCATTAATAATATTATTAACTTGAAAATTGAGTTTACCTTTTGTACATATATAAATGTCATTCATGCATTTATCTCTTCTTAATCTCTTTTTTACCCTAAACCCCAAAGGTGATATTGGGGGTTATGGTCCTTTCACTCTACTCGACTGTTGGATCCATCAGTAATATACACCACCCATAAGTATAGTACCTTTTGGTGTATCAAAAGAATTGACACAATCTGTTATCACCATTTGCTTAGACCCTAGGCTAAATGGGAGGAAACAACTAATTCATACTTATGGAACCAAAGACTTGTATAAACCTGACCGAAACTCATATACATGACCCTAGTTCCTTCCCTTAAGGTTACCATAATAATTAATGTTGTGTCATTCATACTAATAAATGTGAGAGACGTCGGTCCAAAATCCCGTGATGGTTTATGGGCCCAACTAATATGTCCTAGGATTTTAGAAAGACCTTTGATCATGAATCGTGTGTGAGAGATATAAGGATGAAGTTCATGCATTTTTCAACTCTCGTTCCCCCTTTGTTTGTATATACCTATGGTGATTGTGTTCTTCTCATGCATCACTTAATGTGTTTTGTTGTAGCCATATAGGAATATTCTATAATGGCTTGATCTCATCGTTCAAAGTGTCGAAGGGCGAACGGCTTGAGAGAAGTGCTAGAAGCAAAATGAGCAAAGAGAGCTCTTTCAAATGTTGAATATAAGGCTGAAGCTCAAGTGCCTAAGAGGGAAGTTCCTCTAGTTCCAACACCGACTAAAGAAGACCTATCAAAAGAGGCTCATCAACTCTTGCTCGAAATTAAGCAAGCTCAACTCGAGGCCATGACCCTCTTCCAAGGTGTGGAGGCACATTTTACGCTAATGCGTAATATCACCAACCGCCTTGTAGAGATTGGGCACTTCACCCTAGAGGATTCTAAGCCATATTAGACCTCTTAGGCTTTGAGTTTCAAAAGAACTATCATTGTAAAAATTCAACTTTTGGAAGCAATAAAAGGTAGTTTATTTTGATCCAAATATTATTAATATATATAAAAAAACCACAATAACAAAAGAAAAAAAGAAGAAAAAGAAAAATCTCAACTGTATATAAATAAAGAACCCTGCTCAAGTATCTTCGCTTAAGGCAAAAAGAAAGATACAAAATAAGCGAAAGGTCATTATAAATATTTGGCTATAAAATAGGGCACGTTTTGATTCTGTCAGTTCTCAAGAGCGCTTCTCTAATCTTCATCTCGTACAAGTCGTGATCAAGCCATGATGGAATATAACGTTAGCTGCATTTCACGATGTCATGTTGTGTGACTCCATTTTTGTATGTCATGCCATAGTCATGCATTCATGCATACATGCATACATGCATCATGTTGTGTTTTCTAACCTTTGTTTTGTGTAGTCAAGATACGCCAAGAAGAGAGAAAGCTCTGCAAGAAGTCAACTAGTTCAGGACGAATAGCCGTTTGGTTAGAGTTAAAGAACCTTCAATCCCTTTTGACCTTCCTGAATCAATTTCTACCAGTTCATTAGGCTCCCATTTTGAGATTAAGAACTCCCCGATTCAAGCCAATTTTACAGTTACTACTTCTGCTTCTCCATCTACTAATAATATGGGTGATAGTAGCATTCTCGTCTCAAAAATTGAAAAGCTGGTTGAGAAGATAGTGGCTGCCAGTTTAGAAAAGCTCTTACGGTCTGATAAGGGAAAAGACCATGCGGTCATTGAGGACGATGAAGCCAAAGGAGAGTCTGAAAATAAAAAGCAAGTGGGTGATACATGGCAAGGCGAAGAGTTCTTCGCCAAGAAGGCCAAGTCCGAACTGGTCGTTTTTGAAAAATTCGAGAAGCTAGATAAAAAATTTGAGAAGCTCCATGTCTTTATGAAATCAAAAGGCATGGACCAGTTTGTGGATATAAATGATGACGAGGATGAAGAGCTTGAGCTAACGAATACCATTCCCTTGACCTATAAGATGCCCAAGGTTTCCAAATATGACGGTACAAGCGATTTGAAGGTTCATGTAATGCAATACAAGTCTGTAATGGAATTGGCGATACTTCCATCAAAAGAAATCTTGAAGATGTTTCCTATGTCTCTAACCAGGTCAGCTCAGACTTGGTACTACAATTTGGGGGAGAAAGTAAGAAAGGACTTGAATGAGCTCACTACAGTCTTTTTGAAAGAATACGCCTATAACCTCCAAGTGAGTGTCAACCTGAGAGATTCAGAAGCTATAATTCAGAGAAGTGATGAGTCATTCATAGATTACATGGCTAGATGGAGAGCCAAGGTCACTCAAATGAGAAACTAATAATATACCAAGGAACAAATTACGATCTTTATCAAGGGAACCCCGCCAGCTTATAGGGAGAAAATGTATTATATGCCTTTGACTGAGTTCTTGCAAGTCTATGAGGCCAGTACTGCCATTGAGGACAAGTTGAGAAAAGATAAGAAATATGGACACTGCTCTGGAACCTTTAAGAAGTCAGGATTCCAAAGGTCCAGTTCTTCTGGAAAGACCCCGAGTTCAAGCAAGACTACCATAATAACTACCTTAGACCTGAGAGCTACCAATTTGCAACCTACGAGATTCTCCAACTTTGGTACTCCCTTATCAAAGGTGTTTGAAAAGGTTAAATCAGTAGGTTTGTTGCAACCGCAAGAACCAAGACCACCTCCCAAACCTCTGCCTAAGAACTTCAACCGTAATGCTTATTGTAAGTTTCACCAAGGCAATGGTCATACCATCGACCAATGTCTACAGTTGAGACATGAAATTCAAAACCTCATTAATGAAGGCAAGGTAACAGATCCTGAGAAATCTAGACCAAGCATAAGAATTAATCCATTGCCGAACTTTTGCAATGTGCTGCCTCTAAAGAATTTATACATGGTTGAGTCTGGCAAGACTCTCGAGAGAGTGATGGCTGAATTTGCGGATGAGGAGGAAGAAAGGGAAAGATAGATTCTGTTAGAACAGATTTTTGTAACGGTCCTGAATGTGTGGGACGACAGTGATGAGGAATGGCTGAACCACAATGAGGAATGGGTAGAGAGTGAAGATGATTTGTTAGTGAATCCCATTACTTTATATGTTTAGAGTAGTGAGGAGGAAGCCAACAATGTGAACCGTATGACCCGTAGCGGTCGAGTTTACCAGCTGTAGCTTAAACTTTGCCCCTAAAAGGTTCAGTGATAATATATTGTTTTTCCATATAAAACTGGATTGGGATTCCCGATCGCCTTGGTTTTTGGACCGATGGTTCATGGCTAAGATTATGAATGTGTTTAACCACTTTACCTTTTTGGATTATCGGGTGTTTCGTGACAAAATCAGGCCTGGGAAGTGCGTCGGTTGTGCCCGGAACACTTTCTGGTGCTCCACCTCATTTGGCGTGCCACTCAGTCTGATTTTGTAAAAGTGGACCCAGTCCTGTTGCTGGGCCTAATAGTGGCTTTTTTGCCACATTAGCCTAAAATGAGGCCATCCACCCTTATTTGCCTATAAATAGCCATTGAAGGGTGTGTTAAAATGGGCATTCTTTTGGGAAAGAAGGGGAAGTTCTTGCATTTTGAAAACTCAACAAAGAAATCTAAAGGCAACTTATGTTAACCTTGGATTTGTGTTGAGAATTTATTATTAATCAATCAAAAACCCCCTATAGATAATCTAGAATCCTAAAAACACGGACTCTAATCTTGAATCTCGGATTTTTGGATCAAGAACTAAGTATTTGGATTTCCTTCATCCATTTTTGAGCAAATCATTGAAGAAATCACAAAGGTAATTCCTGAGAATCTTTAAACATTTTCTTCATCTTTTTCTTTGCTTTTTTGGTGTTTAAAACACCATTTCTGGGTCTAGTTGTGAGGGAAACCTAGGGTAAACCAAATAGGGGTTTCTGTTCCATTGTGGCGCGAGGCCAACAGTTGGTGGTGTACACCACTACGTGTGGCATGCGCCACTTCCCTGTGGCTCATTCCATAAGTACCCAGAAACCTCTTGTTCTTACCTAATAAAAGTCCCGATTCAGTGATCCGATGGCCAAGCTCTGATATAAAAAGGTTCGTGATGCGTGTTAGGTTATATACGAATCAAATAAATAAACAAAACATGATTGAGAGTAATGATTGGTGGATTTATTCATCCTTGTAGGATGAACATCAAGACCATGAGCTCAAATCTTGTTAAAATCTTTAAATTTCTATCATTTAATTATTGTATTTTACTTTACTAGCATTTTATTATTTTTGTTCTTTATTATTTCTGTCCTTTAAACTCTTGTCATTTAGTTTAATGTTCATTGTTATTGTGCTAACCCTTTTATTGATTAATCTTGTATCATTTACATTCATCATATTCATGCTTGTTGGATGACTGATTGTGTTGTGATCTTATAATTAATGTATACTTCTGTGGATACTTGTTATTCCTTATGTTTGTTGCTTGTGGTTCGGATTTATTTTTTATTTAAGTTTTTTATTGCCAAATGTAAAGGATCCTAATTGGATTTCCTATTATTGCTTTAATGTAATAATTATTTGGGTTTGGAAAATTTGGAGGGTTTAAGGGTAGATTGTAATGATTAGGGTGGTTTGTAACTCTATTCTCCTCACCTCTCCTTCTTTGATTGATTTATTTTATGTTGCATGGATTAGATTGAATGTATGCTTGACATGTTTTCCAAAAAAATATAAAAAGTTTTACATCTCAGTTTTTTAGTTAATTGTATTGTTAAATTATTGTGAATTAATAGACAATGAAGAGGCTGGTTTAACCGGGCAAAATAGGTGCCTAACACCTTCCCATTTCGTACCTAACTCCCAAACCATATGCCTAACACCTTCCCATTTCGTACCTAACTCCCAAACCCTATCTCTGATTTAAAACTGGATTAGTCGATTCTGAAGAATCGGCTAATTCGAGAATTTTCCCTAGTAAGGGTGGCGACGTAAGAAAACCTTGTTTCAAAGATTAAATGGGTTTAAGTAAAAGAGAACCATTTTTAATAAATAAAATATATCAAGCTTGTTCAATTCGATTCTTTCCAAATCACTTTTGGGAAAATCCGATGTCCTTAGCCTGGCGACTCCGTTGGGGATCGAACCCAGAATCACTGGTTTTCGGTTTTGGGTTTGAATAAGAGAGTTGACTCCAAAAGTTGTCCAATTATTCACAATCTCTAAAAGAGTTATTAACTTCAAACTGAGTTTACTTTTCGTACTTATATATGTCAATCATGCATTTATCTCTTCTTAATCTCCTTTCTACCCTAAACCCTAAGGTGATATTAGGGGTTGTGATCCTCTCCCTCTACTCGACTTTTTGGATCCGCCACTAATATACACCACCCATAAGTCAAGTACCATTTGATATATCAAAAGAATTGGCACAATCCGTTATCACCATTACACTTAGACCCAAAGCAAATGGGAGAAAACAACTAATTCTTACTTATGGAACCCAAGACTTAATAAACCCGACCTAAGCTCATGCAATTGACCCTAGTTCCTCTAGGTTTACCTTAATAAGATTTGATTAATGCATTCATCCAAAAAATACGAGAGACGTCAGTCCAAAACCCTATGATGGTTTATGGGCCCAACCTATATGTCCTAGGGTTAGAAACAACCTTACCTTGAATCGTGTATGGGAGTTATAAGGGTGGAGGTCATGCATTTCCTTACTTCTTTTCCCCTTTGTTTGTATAATTGCTATGGATATGACTTGCTTTATCCATGCATCATTTAACTTGTTTATTGTAGCAATATAGGGTATATTCCATCATGGCTCGATCTCGTTGATCAAAGCGCCAAAAGACGAAACACCTAAGAGAGGTGTTGGAGGCAATACCAACTAAAAAAGCTCTTTCTAATAGTGACTGTTAGGCCGAGGCCCAAATGCCTATGAGGAAAGCTCCTCCGATTCTAACTCCGACGAAGGAAGACCAATTAGAAGAGGCTCATCAACTCTTGCTTGAAATAAAGCAGGCACAACTCGAAGCTATGACTCTCTTCCAAGGTGTGGAGGGCGATTCACGATCATGCGCAATATCGCCAACCGCCTTGCGGAAATCAGCCACGTCGCTCTAGAGGATGCGAAGCCTTATCAAACCTCTTAGGTTTGGCAGTTAAAGAATTGAAAATATTTAGTTATAACCTCAAAAGAACAATTAATGTAAAAAGTTCATTTTTGGAAAAGTAATGAAAGAGTCAATTTTTGAGCCAAATATTAGTAATGCAACAAAAAAAAAAAAAAAGAAAGGAAAGAAAAAATTCTTAATTGTATATAAATAAAGAACCTTATTGTAGTATTATCATGCTTGAGGCAAAAAGAAAGGGATACAAAATAGAAGAATAAGCAATAACGATCATTATAAGTATATGGCTATGAAATAGGGCATGTTTTGCTCCTAACAGTTCTCAAAAGCCTTTCTCTGATTTTAGATTTCAATAGTCATGATAAAGCCATGATGGAATATAACATTAGGTGCATTTCATGATTTGGTGATTGTATGATTGCATTATTGTATGGCATTTCATAAGCATGCATTCATGCATACATGCATCATGTCATGTTTTCTGACATTCATTTTGTGCAGTTAAGATAGCTTCACGAAGAGAGAAAACACTAAAAACAGTTAGTTAGTCAAGGACAGACAGTCAGTTGATTAGAGTCAAAGAATCTTCAACCCCCTCTTATTTACCTAGTTTAGTTTCTTCTAGTCCGTTGGGCCCCCGCTTTAAGATTGAAAACTCTCCAGTTTGAATAGATTCGCCAATTTTAGCTTCCACCTCCGCTGATAAAATGGCTGAGCCAAGCATTCTTGTTTCTGAAATGGAGAAGATGATTGAAAGAATAGTGGCATCTAGCCTTGAGAAGCTCATGAGGTCCGATAAAGGGAAAGAAAAGGTGGTTGTCGAAGTTGACGAAGAAGCTAAAGGAGAGTCTAAGAAAAAGGAGCATGTAGATGACACTTGGCAAGATGATGAGTTTTTCAAGAAAATGTCTACCAAGCATGCTGAGTCTGGGCCGGTCATCTCAGAAAAGTTTGAGAAGTTGGATAAGAAGCTCCAGAAACTACACATGTTTATAAAGTCCAAGGGAATGGACCAGTATGTTAATCTCAACGATGATGAGGATAAGGAGTTAGAGTTGAGGCAAGCTACCCCGATGACCTATAAGATGCCAAAAGTGGCGAAGTATGATGGCAATGGTGACCCGAAGGTGCACCTCATGCAGTACAAGTCTATCATGGAGATGGCAGATCTGCCGTCTAGGGAAATTTTGAAGATGTTCCTAATGTCCTTGACGGGGTTTGCCCAAACTTGGTATTACAATCTCGAGAAGAGGGTAAAAAGAGGTTGGAATGAGTCGATAACGGTTTTCCTCAAGGAATACACTTACAATCTCCAACTGAGCATCAATTTGCGAGATTTAGAAGCAACTATGCAAAAAAATGACGAGACCTTCACTGATGGAGAGCCAAAGTCACGCAAATGAGAAAATGCCCGGATACCGAGGAGTAGATCAAGATATTCATTATGGGGACTGTACCAATCTTCCGTGAGAAGTTGTACCATATGCCTTTGACTGAAATTTCTCAAGTTTATGAGGTGGGGACTGGCATCAAGGATAAGATCTGAGAAGGTAAGAAGCATGGGAACTGGGCCGGAAGCTTTAACAAGTCTGGGTTCCAAGGCTCGAGCCAATCAACTAAGACACCGAGCACCAACAAGAACACAACGCCAACCGCTCTGGATTTGAGAGCTACTAATGTGCCACCAAGGAGATTTTCTAACTTTGGCACTCCTCTCTCTAGGGTATTTGAGAAAGTAAAAGCGGCGAGTCTGTTACAACCGCTTGCCTCTGGCCATTTTGCTAAAGAACTACGATCAGAGTGCTTATTGCTAATTCCATAGGGTAAGGGTTATACAACTGATAATTGCTTACGATTGAGAAATGAGATACAAGGTCTAGTTGATAGTGGTAAATTTATTGATCCTAAGAAATCAAGGCCTAGCATGAGGACTAATCCCCTTTCGAACTTTAGGAACGTGCAGCCTCCTAAGAACTTACATACGGTTGAGTCTGGAAAGACTCCCAAGGAGGTGCTGGCCGAGTTTGAAGAGGAGGAGGAGGAAAGAGAGAGGGAGATGCTTTTGGAGAAAATTTATGTGATGGTGCTAAATGTTTGGGATAGTGATGAGGAATGGTTAGAACAGAGCGAGCAAGTCTAGGTAAGAAGTGAGGATGAAGAAGAAGTGAATCCTATTATTCTAAACATATGGCGTAGCGAGGATGAGAAAGAAGCCAAGACTATAAGCCATATGAGCCGAAGTGGTCAGATTTATCAACTGGATTTGATCAAGCCGAGGGAAGAGAAAGAAAAATCAAGCTCATTAGAGGTGCCAAAGAAGGAAGTAGAAGATGATGCCCTGATGAGACAACTGAAAAGAACCCATGGAAACATAAGCATGCGGGACCTATTGGTATCATCAAAACAACATCAAGAGGCTTTGCTAAAAGCCATAGTGGAGATTCTGGTTTCATCATCCATTTCTCTAGCTGATTTCATGGGGATAGTGCACTATGATCCGCTCACTATCACTTTTTATGATGATGACTTCTTCCCGAAGGAAGGAATCACACCAAGGCATTATTCATTACGGCTGAGGTTAGAGGGAGAGTGACTGAAAATGTGATGACAGATGATGGGTCAGCTCTGAATGTATGTCCGTTAAAGCTGCTTTCCAAGTTCAAGTTGGAATTGTCTGATTTGGAATCTTCTGATGTTGATATTAGAGCATACGACGACTCAAAGAGACAGGTTGAAGGCATCTACAAAACAATAGTCAAGGTGGGGCCAATAGAAAAGGAGACCGAGTTCATTGTAATTAACGTTCCCCCAACATTTGTCCTACTTTTGGGGTGCCTATGGCATCATTCCTTGGGAGGAGTGCCATCAATGCTATACCAGAAAATTAAATTTTCTTTCAATGGGAAAATCATCACCATACCTGCTGCTAGTGAAAGGAGTGTAGCTATGCTCAATGTCCATATATTTATCCAAAGAGTGCTTCGCTCACTTATGTTAATCAGGTTGAGATGTGTATAATGTGGCACATAATTGAGAAGAAACCCTTCAATCTGTGTCACAATATTTTTGACAAAATGCAGAACAGCCCTAAGAAATTATCCTATGGCATGGTGCTTACCCCTGTGTTTGAGTTTTTGAAAGTGAACTTAGATGATAGCGAAGGTCACGGTGTTTCAAAGTTAGATAGTGGATCTTTGAAACTGAAAGATGAAGAAGATGATGAAGGAAAAGGAATTGCTGAAGAAAAAGAAATTGAAGAAAAGAAAGAAAAAGAAGAAGAAGCTGAGAAAAAAAAAAGAAGAGAAGAAAAATGGAAAGTTAAGTTAGAGGAAGCAGAGAAGAAAGAAAAGGAAGAGAAATTGGAAGAAGAAGAGAAGGAAGAAACAGAGGAAGAACAAGAGACAGTGGCTGAGATTGAGACAGAATCTGAAAGGGAAATAGACGAAGAAAAAGAAAAGGTGGAAGTTAAGACTGAAGAGAAGAAGAATTCTGAAAAGATTGAGAAAGAAGAGACAGTAGAGATTGAGGATGCCAGTGATGCTGAGATAAAAAAATTGGAGTTAAGTGAAGAAGAAAAGGAAACTAAGGTTAAGACTGAGAAGGAATTTGAACTTTTGTAAGCTCAAAGGAGTAGAGAAGCTATGCTGTGCAAAATGGAAAAAGAGCTTATTGAAGAACACAATAAGGAGCTTGATAAGGCTATTAAACAAAGCAAGGCTGTAATTGCACACAATCAGTCCCTTATTGAATCCTTAGAAAGAATGAAGAATATTAATGAGAGAAGGCTAGCTACTCTAAAGGTCAAAGGAACACCCTACACTCCTACCTTAGAAAAGCCCAAGAGAATAAAGCACACTGCTGGTAAACACAGAGTTCATGGAAGGAAGCCTCCTCTGCATCCCTCTTCTAAACGTCCAGAAAGTTCTACTGAAACTGCTCCTACACAAAACCTCAGAAGTTCTAAGAGACTTAGAGCTGACTCCAAACCCCTCTGATTTCTTTTACTTGATCTATCTATGTTTTGAACAATTTTTCTTTGTGTTTTTTTTTTTTTTTGTAGGTTCTGTTGTTTGAATTCTGTTTAATTTTTTTGTTATGTTTATTTGCTTGTTTTGCTCTAGTTTTACTAACCCTCTTGTATGATGACAAAAAGGGGCAGAACACAGGACATTCTAATGATTAAGTACTTATCTCAAACTACTAGTACGTGTTAATTTTAGTACTTATATCTAAATGATTATCATGTTCTAATTTGTGTTATTTTATTTATTTACAGAAAATAGAATATGGGCTATATATTTTATATGATAATCTGATTAGTTAGATTTTTAGAACTTAGTTATCTATTCTAACGTATGCTTTGCACAGGTTAGACTTAGGACTTATGTTCTATTTCTAATGTCAGTTTCTATTCTCATCTTGTTGCTCTGATCATATGCTCTGATTATTAGAACTTAGAATATTTTTTTAATTCTAATTGTATGTTCTAATATTAGTTTCTAAAACTATTTTTTATTCTAAATCCCCATAGATGTTTTATTGCACTTACTCAGGGGGAGCTTTATATATGTTCTAAACTTGCTTCATAATAGAATATGTTATGTTTAGAACTTATATTTTATTGACATGCATAAATTTAGGGGGAGCACATGTTTTTGTGTTTGATAAATTTATTGGTTTCGTCATTATCAAAAAGGGGAGATTGTTGACTCAAGGGCCAATTTGTTATCTCGATATTTTGATGATTAAAACAAAATGAATAAATTTAAATTTTATTATTTGTGCTAATATCATTTTATGTAGATCTAAATATGGAAAATAATTAAACAAGGAAAAATCCTACAAATCCAAGGATAAACAAAGATCATGAATACCATTGAAGATCTTAGTAGTTAGCTTTTTAGGATTTATTGTAGGATAGAGAGAATGTTCATTTATAATTACAAAATTAATTTCTTCTCTCTTTATCAAAAGAATATTCGAAAATATTTCTTTAAATATTGAAAGTTTTTTGTTCCTTATTTCTTTTACCTAAAATGAAAGAGATTATGTCTTAATCATTTTGGTAACAAATCTCTTGGAAAAAGCTTTTCTTATTTTTGAAAATTATTTTCATAAAGATTCGAAATTTATTCACTTACTTAAATTAAAGAGACTTTGTCTCAATCAATCTTTGGTAACAGAATAAATCGAATAAGATTTTTATGCTCTTTATTTTCGAAAACAAATTTGTAAGGAAATTCAAAATCTTGTCTCTTATTTACTTACCTAAATGAAGAAAATTGTCTTAATCAATTTTGGTAAATGAATATTTCGAAAAAGATTTTTCAAATTCTTATTTTCGAAAATCTTATTTTTAAAGGAAAGTTTGATCTTCTCTAATTTGCTTAATAAAAAAAAAAGAATATTGACACAAAAGATTTGGTAACAAAGATCTCAGTATCTTCTAAAAATGGAAAGTCAGTATTCTGATTTGAAAAATAGATTTCACTTTCTAAATACGGGATTCTCATCCCTCTCTATAAAAGGAGTCTTCTTTTTAAATGACGCAGGGGTTTTTGTTTTAAGAGTATATGTCCATTGATCAAATCTTTTATCTCTCAAAACTTACTCCCAAACCCCCTTATTTCTTTTCATCTTATTACTTCACGTTTCATCTTTAAAAGAGAAAAGAAATTTAATAACAACTTCTTTTGAAAAACAGTTCTGATCTCTAAAACGATTTTCTAATCTTAAATGTTGTTTTTCCTATGTTTATATTTGCATTTCTGTCTGTCTATTTAGATTCTATAATCTTTTATAGATAGGTTTTTATTTGATAAACATTTGTGTAATAGCTTAGGTGAAAAGCTATTGTGAAATAGGTTATCAAGTGACCTTCTCTGTGTGAGAGATTCTAATGTCTTGATTTGAGTATCTGTTCCCTGCCAAAAACAAAAAGGGTTGAGGTTAACTAGAACCTTGAAAAATCTAGTGGGACAAAGGGTAGTCTAGGAGTTGATCTATTGCCTTGTACTATTGATTTGTCTCTTACCCTTGAAAAGAGATAACATAGTTGAGGATCTCAAGATGAGTCTTGGGGAGTGGATGTAGGCGAGTTAGTGCCGAACCACCATAAATCACTGTGTTAATCCTTTTATTTTCTGAAGTTCTGCTTGAAACCAATTTATCACACTTCTGTTTATATTTTAGAAATGCTAAAGTTGTTAATAGTTTTGGTGTTCTAAACTGGAATAAGCTTTATCCATTACTGAACTTTAGAACTCTGGACTTCTGTATAGTGGAAATACTAAGTTCTAAACTGTTCTTCTATTTTCATTATATTTCACTATTTAGGTTTCTAATCAGTTTTATAATCTTGATTAAAGCTTTGTGAAGTAGTTCAAAATTCAATAACTGTCTCTCACATAGTCTTTTATATACTTTATGAGGAAGTTCTAAACGCAATAGCTTTTCTTCATAAAGAAGTTTTGAAATTGAATAAGACATTGTGAAGCAGTTCTAATTGATAGCTACACTTTGCAAAGTCTTTCTATTCTCTGAATAGAGCATTGTGAGAAAGTTCTAATCACAATAACTTACTCTCACTAATGCATCATTTTTCCGCTACAACAGAATTCTGAGTTTTGATTTTAAAGTTAAATTTTTATTTTTAGAAAATCTGATGCACCCCCCTCTTAGGTTGTGCCATACATATTCAAGACCCACATTGTCATCTCTATCTATCGTCTATCTCTATTGTCTATCACTATCCTGTACTTGTGTCAGTCACCTATGTATACTATTCATAGTATCAAAAATCTGAAGGTGTTAACTAAACCCTCTATATTTCACGGGTCAGTATCTTATCTCAAAGCCCTCACAAAAAAATATGGGTTGAATCAAAATCAAAAGAAAAGATCTTACCCTATCAAGATAAGATCGATATGCACCGAAGGAATAGTTAATCTATCTGCGTTGCCTCAGATGTATGTCCATAGAGTCATCAGAGTCCTTGGGGTCAGCCCGTTAGGTAGAGTCTAGGGGTCGTCTTGGTCATCGCCCCAAGTCTAGTGTCAATCTCCCGAGTCAGAGTCGCTCTACGCTCTCTCTCCTAGTCTCCATGCTCGGCTATCCACCAAGCCTCATAAGCAGCAGTCCTGCCTCAGAAACTCCAACCTCTACTAAGTGAGCCTCTCTGGACCAATGATCCAGTATGGTAACCCTGGGAGAAATCAGTACATCCTAGAAAAGAGCTCTAGTTGGTGGCTACCCTTGAGTGTGTCCCATTTGCCTCATCAGCCTGGAACCCGGAGAAAATGTGATGGGGTCCATGCCAAGCAGATAAGCCATTTGGAACCCAGTTGGCCAAACCAGAAACCTCTTGATCTCATACTAGTCACACCTTTACATGATTGATCCAGCCTCCGCACCAATAAACACTATAGCCACTCATCCTCTAACCCAAGTCTCACCACGAATCACATGGATCGGTACTATGATGGCTCATAAGGACAGCGTTATGGTGGCTCCACTACCGTCAAATGATCTTTTAAGCAAACTTGCAAAACCAGACATTGCACCAATAGCACAATGATAAAACAGGCATTCAAATGCCAAACCCCAACCAAATAAATCTAATTATATCCTAAATTAAACACCTAAGCATTTCTCTGAAAGCATACAAGATCAGACTCTTCCCTTGCTATCCAAATACTAAACAGGCAGCATAAGCAATTACTTAGAAATTTTGTTTATTCAGAACCCAAGCCTTTTTCAAAAAGCACATTAATCAAAACTAGATCCACACTGAGCTAGTTCGAGAATGCTCACCTGAAGCAGGATCGGGCTAGCCGACCAAACCCCATCCACTCTATAAGCTAGATCGAGGCTCAAGATAGTCTTAGCCAAATCCGAACTAGCTATCTCGGCTCCTCACACCATCTGAAGGACTAAGTAGGCCACCCTCAAATCACCCCAGCTAATTGAACCAGTTAGTACACAAGTGCTCACCAAGCAAAAAAACTACAGCCCGGGTCCTAAACCTTTAAAACTCTAAATCTACAAAATCGAGTGGGTTCAGATACTGCTCAATGAGTCCAGCCAAATCAGCTCGGTCATCTACCACAAGCTTCCTGGTCGAAAAAGCCCAGCATCCTCATGAAGCTCCTAAAAGAACCAATCCCGGTAAATGTAGCTATCAGAGCCCTCTTAGGGTCACTACCCAATAATGCCGCAAACTCCTCGTATGTCGAGCACATCTCCTCATAGTGTGTACCAAACCGAAATACGTGAGCCTGTGGATCCCATGAGTGCAGGCATGCGTCCAGAAAAGCCCAATCAACCGGTAAACCCCTCAAAGTAACCAAAGAAGCCATATTGTACCAGCTCAAATTAATTTTCTCAACCTTCTCTAAATTTTTGGTCCATTTTTGCATGCCATAATTGATAAACGGCTCCATTTTTAGGCAAGTGCTTGAAATTTCAAAGAAATCGGGCTCCGAGAACAACACCATTTTAAGGCCATAAATGAAGCATTTATAGGCTCCCAATCCTCTACCTATAAAAATGCGGCGGCATTGATTTGTTCATAATCAGTATCGTCTGGCACTCCACAGGTACCGATCTGGCTAATCGGAGAAGCCTCTTTCAGTACCGATTTGGCAGTCCCCGTTGCCGGCCAGAAATACCTCGGTACCGATTTGCCCCTCTTTCCCAAAAACACATATTCTTTTCAAAATTCCATTTTTTCAGAGAATCGGTGAATTTCTCAAAAATAATAATGAAAATTACAATTTTCAGACACTAAAATCAATTTTTTTGCAGAAATCAGTTTTTTTCATACTATAAAATAAATAACCTTTTCACTTAAAAGTTGATACTTTTAGACTGCAAATTAAGTAATTTTCAAAATCGACTTTGGCAAACCAAGCCTAATATCTCCAAAAGAGCACCTACTCAAAAATTGAGCCGAGACTCAAAAATGGCACTCATGCATCATGCATAGATATTTTGTTCATTAACCATGACTTTTAGGCAAAAAGAATTAAGGCAGTTCAATGCAAAACTCAGAAAATCCGAGCAATTAGTGCCAAGTTCAGAAAATCAGGGTACTCAGTGCCAAGTTAAGAAAATCAAGGCAGTCAATGCCAAGTTCAGAAGATCAGGGCAGTTTAGTGCGAAGTTTAGAAAATCAAGGCAGTTTAGTGCCAAATTCAAAAAATCAAGGTAGTCAGTGCCCAAAGTTGAGAAACATGCAAATCAGTGCAATAACAAATAAAACAAGCAGTCAATGCAAATGTTCAATTCAAAAACAAGCAATCAGTGTCAAAATCTTATGATTCAGTGCGGACTTTGGATAAAACAGGCAAATCAGTGTAACCCCAGATGAAACGGGCAATCAATGCAATCCTTAATTTGAAAACAGGCAACCAGTGTGAAAATCTGACAATTCAATACAATTCAATATAGAAAATAGGCAGTCAGTACAATCTTCAGTTCAAACAGTGTAAACAGGCAGACAGTGCAACCACGGATGAACATAGACAATCAGTGCAACCACAGTCAGATAGTCCAAGCATTCAGTGCCGAATAATAGAGGAGAACAAGCATATAAGACTTGCAAGATAAAATATGAAAAATCCAATGTTATAATAAGCAAAGTGGGCAATCCTTTACAAAAGAAGATGTTGCTACCAGAGCAACATCAGCCCAAAATATGCTATGCAGTTAGTACCTAGACTACTCGAGCAAAAAGTTAGAGGCCTATCCTAAAAAGGGTGAGCAAAATGAAAGCAATGGCCAAAGACCTCAGCGGCACCTAAGATCATCCCACATCCTCCTGATCTGGTCCTCCAAGAAACTCTCATGGGTTAGTGCCTCAGACAGTGCCTCGCGGAGCTGACCAACCAGAACCGTCGTCCCCTCACATTAGCCTAGGGGAGGCTGCACGACTAAACAACATTTCAGAGTTAAGAAATAGTGCAGGAATCAACAAATGAATAAATTAAGTAAATCAGGAAATATCAGCACGCCCTTAGGATAGACTTTCCAATGATGTAGGACATCATCTATTAGAATGTATGATGCCATGCCATGCTGAGTAACATATCGTACCCGCTGTATACTCTCAAACAGCATATCTAGTACCTCAAAAGCGATAACCTTATGGCTCAACCCTGGTCTAGGTGGTGATGGTGGCCCCCGCTCTTACTCTACTCGTTTAGTCAGTAGCGAACTGGGGGAGGTATTCACACTCCGTTTGTACTCGCTAAGTGGGGAATAGGAGGATGTTGGTGATTGTAAGCCCATTCTGGCAAAAATCAAGTAAGGAGACAAGTTGCCAAAGAAGAAAGCAAGGGAAGAGAGAAGGAGAGTGTGTAGGGCAAATGGACCACCACCAGCCCCCTTATTTATAGAAAATGGGGAGGATAGGCCTCGCCCTTACCCAGAAGATCAAGCTTTTTGAGATTCATCTGAACTTAGAACTTCACAGGTTTTAGCCAAAGTGACCACAATAGATTTCCAAAAACAACGGTACCTTCTAATATGACAGATGATTAAAGAAAGGGCTTGAAAAATCAGCTGAATCAAACCGGCTCCAGAAAAAATGTTCTCGAAATCAAATGAGATTTTAACAAGATGTTCCAGATATTGCCATGACTTATCAAGTATGGTTCTCAGACCAAAATTCTATTCAAAAGTGCTGAAATTAGGGCTTTAAAAGCTCAGATATTGATAAGCTTCGATCTTTTAGAGGGGCAAACTGTTGACCATGATTTTAGCACTGGCTTCTAGGAAATTCTGCTACGGTTCTAACAGCATGAGAATTAGCTCGATCAGACATCATTGGGCCTCAAACGAACTCCTAAAAGCCTGAAAACCCTAAAACTAAAGTCCAGGGGCAGGGCAGTAATTTGCCATGATCTGCGTCGACCTGCCCTTGGCCGGCACCGATCAGCCCCAAATCAGTACCAATCTGGTGGTTGTTGAGCATCTCAATTGGTATCGATTTGCAGCACAACGGTACCATTTTTTAGTTGCTCGAGCATTAACGACTCTAATTCTCCCTCGTGAACGATTCTAAGGCTATATAGTCCGACCTTGCTCTTCTTCCTTAGTTGAGTTAAAACCCAACTTGGTTCTTGAAAGTCTATCCTTTCGACTTTCGCTCACACTTTGGTCTTCCTTAGACCTAAGCTACTAGTTAATTAATTTATTATTAATTAATTTAAAAATTAATTAATAATTTGTTAATTAATAATATTATAAATAATAGGGTCCTCGCGCCCGACCTGTGCTTAAATTGGAGGAAGACCCAACGTCTTTGGTCGTTTTTCACTATGGAACTCTGAAGCCGCACGCTTGCACCATCCGACCTTTTTGACCCTGCATCCTAGGGTACAAACACTAAGCTTGATATTTGTCAATTAAGCCTGGTTTATCCGACACCTTATCAACTGTTAAGCCCAATCCGTCCGGCACACTGCATGCTTTAAGGCCGGTCCGTCCAGCACACTAAGCCCAATCCATCTAACACACTATGCTCGGTCTATCCAGCAAAATCAATAAAACCAATTCTCAACTAAGCCTAGTCCACCTGGTCCCCGTGGCACACCCTATAAGCCCACTCCCGGAGTGTCACCTTCAAAACTCTACCATCCTAATCGATAGTAGAATTTCGTGCGCCCCGATCCTCATACAAACGAGGTACGAAGGCATACCTATGGATTTCAACCTAGGTAGCGGGCACCGACCAAACTAACCGGTCGGGATTTAGGGAAATATGTCGCACGACCTAGAATCTTCGATAAACAAGGCTGGAGTCGGGCTCTCCTCCGAATTACACCTTTATAATTATTACTACTTTTAATGCACTATATTACTAATATTGCCATGCATTATTAGTATGCTCATGCATTGATAAACTGACATCCATGCAAAACACTGGTTTTGATTCCTTAATTATAACCCAAACCATTGATTCATTTCGAAAAGAAGCTGAAAACCTAATCCCCAAACCTAATGATTCGAGGCTAGTTCATTTTATCCTAAAAGGCAAACTGAAAATGGAGTCCATCGTGGAGTTTTTTCCTTAATCTTTTCCCCAAAAATAAAAATCAATTAAGATGGTGACTCTAACACAACACGCACCTGTCAAAGCATTCCAAAGAGCCAACCGACATCACTTAAAGTGCTGAATCGAGCCACAATCTGACAATCAATCTAATCATAAATAAAAAGGAACCGTAAGGAGTTTCTCCCAGTTTTCATGACAAACCGACCAATGGGTCCGACCGGATCAAAGACTCCGCCCTTCGGACATCTTTTTCCTCTGTGCTCGGTTGGAGGCGCACAATTACATATCATATGTTGATATGGCAATGAGTAGATCTCATTTTGAGCTAAAATTCTGACATGCCACGTATGCTAGAAAAAACCTGATTGTAAAATTATTTGATCATTACACAATTAAAAAATGTTTCTGTTCAGACATCAAAAGAGCAAAATTCAAAAAGTACAAATACTAATAATGTAACTAACCGTTATCCTAATAATTTTTAAAAATATCAACATTACCATCATCGTTAACAACCTTTTTGACTTTTTTTGAAGGTAAACAGTATTGAGTTTCTTTTTAATATTTATTTTTTTATTTATTAGAAGCTTCAATGACTAAAAGAACATTGTAGACTAAATAAAAGAGGATAATGCTCCCCTTTACTCTTCACTGAATTGGTAGAGACTATTGTTGTCGCTTGAACTTGAGGCCTCTAATTTTCCATATAAATGAGAAGACAAATCTAAACACATCTGATTTGCACTTTTAAGTGATTATTGGTCTTTTTTATGACGTGCGTTGCACGTTGACTATGTTCGTTATATACTCATTTTTCGAACCCTTTTAATTTTTTTATCTTTGTAATATTAAAGCATAAGTTTTATTTAGATTAAAATAAATACAAGTGGTTAATTTGTATAAACTTTATTGTAAAATTTACTTGTAATGCTACTTCTTATGTACTTAATTCTATTTTTATATAATGAAGTGGTCTCAAACTGAATTGATAATGGTAATTATTTTGACTACAGTAGCAGTATTACTTACCCAGTGTATTAGAAAAAGGAATATATGCACATACACACAAATTTTTGAAACCCCAGAAAGTGATCCAAAACAAAAATATATAGTTTTAGTTTTTTTTTTAATTTCCTAAACACTATTTTCTATCAACTCAAATAGATTTAGAATAAGAGAAAAAAAAATATCAAAAAAATTAAAAATATTTAATCATCAAGAGGCCATATATTATTGTAAGGGAGATATAAATATCTTACTAAATTAAAATGATAAGAGTTACAAATTATTCGGCAACAAAAAAAATAAAAAAATAAAAAATCATTATTAAAAATAAAGTTCTTTCAGAACTCACTTAATAAAAAAAGTTTCAATATATATAAATATAAATATATCAATAAAATATTATATATATTTTTAAATTAAAAAATTTAAATTGTTCACCAATTCCACACACACATATGTTCATTTTATTTAAAATAAATTTTGCAAAGTAAAAATTTTAAAATTTGAAAGGTTTAATTATGTGTATTCTATTTGAAATTTATTTTTAAAAAATATACCCAATCAAATTATACGACCATAAAGAAAAAATATTAATAAAATAATATACTATTTCTTTTTTTATTTCTCTCATAAATAAAATATTATATATATTATATTTAAAAATTTATTTAAAAATATATCCAATCAAATTTTATAAATATAAAGAAAAAAGGATATTAATAAAAAATATTTTAAATTATAATTAAAATAGAATTAAATATTTAAAAAATAAAATATAAAATTTCAAATGTCTCCTTATAATATATTTATATTAATAATAAATTTAAAAAAGATAAAGTTAAAATTTTGAAAAGCTTAATTATCTATATGCATTTATTTAAAAATAATTATTATAAATATACCTAATCAACTAATTGGCTATGACTAAAGTTATTTTAATATATTTTAAATCTCATTAAAGGCACTATCAAAAATTTCATTATTCCCACATTTATATATATTATTACTTTTTTTATGACGTGCATTACACGTTGACTATACTCGTTATATACTCATTTTTTTGTACTCTTTTAATTTTTATTATCTACATAATATTAAAGGATAAATTTTTATTTAGAATAAAATAAATACAAGTGATTTATTAGTATTATACTTTGTCGTACAAAATAGTTATAATGCTACTTCTTATATACTTAATTCTATTTTTATATAAAGAAGTGGTCTCAAACTGAATTGATAATGGTAATCATTTTGATTAAGTGGCATTATTACTTACCTAATGTATGAGAAAATGGAATATATGAATATATATAAATTCTTAAAACCCCAAAAAGTGACACAAAATAGAAATATATAGTTCTAATTTTTTTTCTAGTTTCTTAAACACTATTTTCTTTAAAGTCAAACAGATTGAGAATAATATCAAGAAAATTAAATATACTTAATCATCAAGAAGACATCTATTTATTGCAAGGGAAATATAAATCTTTTACTACATTAAAATGATAATAGTAACAAATTATTCAGTAACAAAAAAATAAAAATAAAAAATATTATTAAGAATAAAACTCTTTTCCGAATGCATCTAGCAAAAAAAAATTTTCAATTATTAAGATTAAAATTTAAAATTTAAATATTAATAAAAATAATATTTTTTTTATTTTTTTATCTCACCTCTAAATAAAATATTATGTATATTCTATTTAAAAATTTATGTTTATAAAATAAATCCAATTAAATCATAAAAATATAAAGAAAAATATTAATAAAAAAAATTTTAATAGAATTAAATATTTAAAAAATAAAATATAAAATTTTAAATATATCCTCATCATATTTATTTATTAAAAATAAATTTAAAAAAGATAAAAGTTAAAATTTTAAAATATTTAATTATTTATATGTATTTATTTAAAAATAATTTTATAAATATATCAAATTAATTAATAAAATATAATTTTTTAATTAACTATGATCCAAATTATTTTAATATATTTTAAATTTATTTAAAAATATTATCAAAAATCTCATTTATTTCTTTTATCTCTGAGTTTACACAGAGTATAGATAGGGGTTAACCAAAACACATGAACTACTTAAAAATAAGAAGAAAAATTGATTGGCGCTGACTGATTTGACAATTTTGGAATGGTGTATGAGTGTTCAAACTGAGGCCATAGAACGTGCATTTGAAAAAGCGTTCAAAGTTTGAAAAAGAAGATGCCGACAATATCAATATTGTCTCACTTTTTGTCTCGAATTTGGCTTTTCTGTTTGCTTGTGTGTATCGCATATCCACGGGCTCTGTTTTCTCTATATACATACTGCTACCATCTTTTGTCTCAATTATCGCACCAACTTTGTATTATTGGTTTCTCAATGCTACTATATATTTTTATTCTTTATTTTAATTAATATTATGAAAACCATTATATTTTATTTTATTAATTTGTTGAAATTCTAATCTCACAAATGACTACACAATGAAGGTTTTTTTTTCATGAAATTCTAATTTAGCAATAAAATAATACTACAAGTAATTCATGAAATAAATAATAGTAATAGGACAAGTCTATGTTTTATTCCCTAATACTTTAATTCAATCTTCTTAGTAATAGTGCTTAATGAATATATGAAAATTAATATAGAAGAAATTGTCCTAAAAAAATTTTCTAATAAAGATATGTATTAATGAGTTAACATGACCATATTTCTAAAAAAAATAAACAAAATGCCTTTTATACCATAGTCAAATTAAAAATACACTTGATTATAATTTTTTTTATTAGCAGGGTGAAATTACACTTTCACTTGTTGGGCAGTGTAATAAATTCACTTTATTAATAATTTTAAGAAAGAAAAAAAGAAAATTTTAAATTATTATTTACTTAAAAGAACGCAATTTAAAGACTGCTCTAGTAGTAATTAAGGCAACCTTAACTTCGAGAAACGATGTTTGCAAATCTGAAACGAAGCTAATTTTATATTCTCGTACTCGTGAAAATGGTGTGATTGAATTTACACTAAGTATTTTGTGACTATATTTAAATAAATAAATGTTCCTCCTTACTCGTTACACTGAATTTAAAAATTCATTTATTAATAAAAAAATTATACTTTCATTCAAATTCTCCACGTTACTTAAAGCATCCAATACCTTATCTCAATCAGCCAAACCGTAGTTAATTTATTATAATTCTTTTTATTAATTAGTAAAGGTGGTATCGCATGTTTTAGCATTATAATAAATTTTCTTTATTCTAATTTTATAATTATTTTATATAATTAAAAAACTGTTAAGGCATCAGCTCTGATATCAGTTTTTGGGCATCAGCTCTGATACCATTCGTTGGGCCCTTTCAACCAATTAAGAGAAAATTAACGCAGCAGAAAAATAGAAATGGGACACACAGAAATTTACGTGGTTCACCCTCAATTATTTAGGGCTACGTCCACGAGACAAACTCCGAATAATTCTTCCACTATTAAAAATAGTAAGTATAGAGAGTAATACAAAAATAGTGATACACAAATTGTTTCCCAAAAACACCCCAAAATAATCTTCACTATTTTTCTCTCTCTAATTTTAGGAAACCATCCTAAAACTAGAAAACTCTCTCGCATTTTCTCTCTTCTTTCTTCTGTGTGCTGAGATGAGCTGAGCCATCTCCTATTTATAGGAGAGTTGACGTAAAAGCCGTATGTGAGTTACACACGGCTTCTCCATTTACGTCATAGTTTGGTTGCCAATCTTTGATTCCTTCTAAAGAACATGTGTTTTTTTTTTTTTTTTCAAATTTATTGTGGGTCCCACTTGAGTGGGCACCGCACAACAAAAACATAGGAAAGGATTTATTCAAAAGAAAAAACATGTGAATGAATAAATTTTCTTTTCCTTCAAATTAAATAAATAAGTAATTAAGTAAATTTTCTTTCAAAATATAAGATTCAATTAATATTAATTGCGGAAAAGTGAAGAGAGAGAGAGAGAGAGAGAGAGAAATTGTATTATTGCTTGGTTAAAAGAAGACACATTTTCAAGAAACTCCACTCTCTCTCTCTTATTCTCTCCTCACTAACTCTCCAATGAAGCCACAGCAATGGATTATCAAAGCCACAATTTGCGTAACTGTGCTCTTGTTAGCAGCACAATGTCTCTCAGCCTCAGAAATCGATGAAATTGTAAAATTGCCAGGCCAACCAGAGGTCAGTTTCAAGCAGTACGCAGGTTACATAACAATTGATGAAAACCATAAGAGAGCTCTTTTCTACTACTTTGTGGAAGCAGAGATAAACTCAGCTTCGAAGCCTCTTGTTCTCTGGCTAAATGGAGGTACATATATATACATATAAAAAACCAAAATTTGCATGCTTTTTAAATGCTCTAAACTGATGAAATTAGATATTCTTTATAGGGCCTGGTTGCTCTTCTATTGGAGCAGGAGCTTTCTGTGAGCATGGACCTTTTAAACCAAGTGGAGACATACTACTTAAAAATGATTTTAGCTGGAATAAAGGTTGCCCATTTGAAATATTCACGGTTCTTGCATTTTTTTTTTCTTAATAATTGAAGCTTTATTTTTGTTTTTTGGTTCATTTTTCTGTGCTCTAATCTTTTCTTTTCTTGCTTACAGAAGCAAATATGTTATACCTGGAATCACCTGCAGGAGTTGGCTTCTCCTACTCTGCTAATGATTCCTTCTACGCTTCTGTGAATGATGAGATAACAGGTTGCTTCTTATAAACTGATAATTATATCATACATAAATAACATTGAATTCGTGTTATTTATAATTTAATTTCATTAAGCAAGTTCATTTATAAATAAATTTTCATATTTGGATAAAATCTAAAGTTCTTTTTTAATATATAACTTTACTAGCTCGTGCTTTGTTCTGAATTTATTTGCAAATTCTATGATTTGGGTAGAACTTGGGACATGTAACTACTTCTATAGAATTAAAAATTTAGAAAACGAAATTTTATTTATAAGCTTTGATTGTGGATTTACAAATAAATTTGTTAAAATTGTGGAATTCGTTTATACCAAACAAGCTCAAATGCATAAATAGCTTTGAACTTCATTATATATCTAATACATGTACAATGTGAATTGTTTTAGTTCAACAGTTGCCTATGCTGGGATTTTCTTGTATTGAACTTATAAAGAGGCTTTTTCTTTTCCTTGATAGCTCAAGACAATCTTGCATTTCTTGAACACTGGTTTTCCAAATTCCCAGAATATAAAGATAGAGATTTCTTCATAACGGGAGAGAGCTATGCAGGTAGAATATTTATTTAGTTGTTAGTTTTGAATATGACAGTAAGAATTTATTGCAATTTGAACTAAAAAGGACTCAGAAAGGAAAGAGATTCTAAATGATCTTATTTCTCTTTGTAGGTCATTATGCCCCACAGCTTGCACAGCTCATTGTCCAGTCCAATGCAAAAATAAACCTGAAAGGGATTGCAGTGAGTAAAAAGAATATTTATAGTGGAGTCCTTATACAATGAGCTCATGCTTTCTATACCATTTTCCTTTCTATATGCATATCTGAATTGTTAGTAATAACATTTATTCAACTTTGATGGCTGCAGATAGGAAACCCACTTCTAGAATTTGATACAGACTTCAATTCACGAGCCGAATATTTTTGGTCTCATGGTCTAATATCAGATGCAACCTACCAGATTTTTACCACAATTTGTAACTATTCTCAGATCAGGAGAGAATACGAAGCTAGTGGCTTTCTTTCCCCTGCTTGCTCTAAAGTGAATAGTGAAGTCTCAAGAGAAGTTAGTAAATTTGTTGATACTTATGACATTACTCTTGATGTTTGCTTATCATCTGTCCAATCCCAAGCGCATCTGTTGAATCAAATGGTATGCTCTTCCACTCTTCATTTCCTTTAGTTCTGCTTATTTCCTAGATCAAATTGTAGGCCGTTATAAGACAAGTTTCAATTCCATCCTACATAAATGGTTTTTGATGAGGCTACTACTACGTTGTGTTGAACAGGAATATGCTGGGCAAATTGATGTCTGCGTAGAAGATAAAACAGTGAAGTATTTAAACAGAAAAGATGTTCAAGAAGCTCTTCATGCTCAGCTTCTTGGTGTCAATGCATGGACTGTGTGCACCGAGTAATTATCTGATCTTAACCTTGCTAATACCAATTCCTTCCATACCAGATTAAATTCCATTTGGTGCAGTGGTCTAATTGATTCATTGATTGTTAGAAATTCAATATCCAACTTTAACAACTATTTTCATTGAATTAAACTTTATTTCCTATTACTTTGGTTTTGCTCTCACCATTTTGTGTTTTATTTTTTCTTCTGATAATAGTGTGGTGAAGTATAATACTCAAAATCTAGAAATACCTACCATTCCTATTATTGGCAAGCTTGTCAAATCCGGCATTCGAGTTTTTGTTTACAGGTGATCAACTTAACAATATAGTTCAGAATATTATCTAATATCCTAATTATAAACATTAGAATATTTGGCCATGTGGGAGATTTCTCATCAGTAATTAACATTTTGAACTTTTTCTGCAGTGGAGACCAAGATTCAGTCATTCCACTTACTGGAACAAGATCACTGGTGAATGGATTGGCAAAGCAATTAGGACTCAACACAACTGTTCCCTATAGAACCTGGTTCGAGGGAAAACAGGTTTATTTAAATTTCATCACTAGGAAACCAAAATTTCTTCATAGTTCAGCTTAGCAGAATAAAATGAAGGCTAATTAATCAATTTTCTCCAGGTTGCTGGTTGGACACAAGTATATGGAGATATCTTATCTTTTGCCACCATTAGAGGTGCATCTCATGAAGCTCCATTTTCACAGCCAGAGAGATCCCTTGTGCTATTTAGTTCATTTTTAGAGGGAAAACAACTCCCAGAAGCCTTCTCTTTCGCCGATAAATTTCATAAATAGTCATTTCATATCAGTAGTTGACATTGTAAATTGTTGCTGCGAGTACTAGCATTTCTCTCTATCTGTTAGATTAAACATGTTATTGCATATTGGCCGTAAAAATTTTCCATAATCTTATTATTATTTTAGCTGAGGATTACTTACAAGATGCTAAGCACGTCGTACAAACTAGGCAGGACTGTTGCTAAACACCATAAGTGTAGAATAAATTCTCGAATGCAGAGTATATATGTATAGATATTTATATCATAGATGCATTTGTATTAGAACCTATAGGTGCGTAAATCATAGAGAATTTGTCGATGCACAATGATGGCTGAATATGTGCGATGGGTGAGGAGTGATTTGGAATGTTATATCGAGGGTTACGGTTTATCGGTTTACATGAAAAAATGAGTTATGGAATTGAGAAATCAAGTGTGGGGCTGTCTTTCGAGTATTCTCAACACCATGCTTAAGGAATTGGGGTTGTCAGCTCGAGTATTGGCGGGCCAATTCCAGTGGCATGCTGGCTTGAAGAAAGGACGTCGCCACCCGCCCAAAAGGTTAAATGACCCTTATTGGATAGCCAGAACTCAGGGATAGGCTCCCATTTAGTTTTGGAATTCCTAGGACTAATTAAACCCATCTTATTGTGATTATTTGTTGAATTGACTATGTGTTCTTGATCATGACGATATGATACAAAGCTATGCCCCAGATTTTGCTTTTTTTTTTTTTTTTGCTTCTTTTTGAATATTTTGTAACGTAATTAATAAATGTACTAGAAGTTTTAATGAATTATGGTGGAGCTTATTTTTAGCCTTAAATAAGGGAACAAATTTCCTTAAATCATGGAGATTTGATATTGACTCATACTCTTTTGTATCAGTATATATATTTCACTACAACAATGAAATCTGTGTTTTCCCTTTACAGCTCATTATCTTCTTCTCTATATCTGTATACCAAACAAATTTTTACATCTGGTATTAGAGCTGAATTGATCTTTGTGGGACTGTGTGAGAGAACCAACAAGAAACCCTCACATCAAAAAACCAAAAACACTTGAATGATTTGGTTATCCTTGCAATGGCTACAAGCAGCAACATTTCTGCTCCTTCTCCTCCAGTTTTTACTGGAGAATTATCATTTGTGGTCTATAAAAATGGAAGCATATCTCAAGGGTCTGCTACGGTGGGAGGCTGTTGAAACAGACTTTGAAGTTGCATTGCCAGGGAATCCAACGTTGAATCAGATTAAAGTTTATGAGGAAAGGATTTCTAGAAAGTTTAGAGCCCTGCATAGTGTTCATTCAGTAGTAAATGAGACTACTTTCCTAAGGATCATGGCTTGCAAAATAGCAAACTAAGTCTGGGACAGCCTGAAATCAAAATTCCAAGGAAGCGAAAAGACAGAACAGATGCAGATCTTCAATTTAAGGAAGGAGTTTGAGATTCTCAGAATGAAAGATATTGAGAAGGTGAAGGAGTACATCGATCGAGTTATGAAAGTTGTGAATAAAGTAAGGTTGTTCGGTGAGGATTTACCAGAAAGGAGAGTTGTGGAGCAAGTAATGTTAACTCTTCCAGAAAGATTTGAGGCAAAGATCACTTCACTTGATGATGCCTATGATCTGTGTATGTTGTCTCTCACAGTGCTTGTAAGTCCTCTGCAAGCTATTGAGCAACGAAAGGCTTTTAAAGAAGAAGAAGGCTCAACTAAGAATGCACTTGTTGCCTCAAAAGGCAAGGTGCAAACTGATGGTGCAAAAACAGACTCTCATTTAAAGAGAAGTAAAAAATTTAATTATAACAGTAAAGGAAGAAATAAAAGACAAGTATCCACCTTGTCCTCATTGTAAGAAGTCAAATCACACTAAAAATTACTGTTGGTTCAGGCCTGGGATCCAATGCAAAGCCTGCAAGCAGTTTGGACATGTTGAGAGGGTCTGTCCAGGAAATGCTAGTTAACAAAATCAAGCTCAGCCTGCTCAAATCACTGATGGGTCTGAAAATCAAGAGAAAAACCTTTTTGATGTTGCCATTGTTGAATCATGTTCAGTTGGAACTCAAACCATTGATGCCTGAATGATTAACAATGGCTGTACTTACCATATGACAGCAAATTCAAAAATCTTTACAACTATGGACAGAACTTATTCTTCTAAAGTAAAGCTTGGTAACAGGTGACAAGTTGACGTCAAATGCAAAGGTGTTGTATTTGTGCAAACTCTATCAGGTACAAAACTTTATCTCTGATGTACTATTTGTGCCTGTGATTTGTTATAATTTATTAAGTGTCGGTCAGCTCTCAGAAAAGAATTATTCACTTAAATTTAAAAACAAATTCTGTGAAATTATTGATCCTTCTGTGGTAAAGCTTCTATCAATTAAAATGCATAGTCGGAGCTTTAATATTGATTGGAAAAATGATAACATTGGAGCTTTTATTAGTATTGAAACTAATTCTTATTTATGGCATAAAAGGCCAGAACACATAAATTATGATGCTTTAAAGTTGCTCCAGAAAAGCAAAATGGTGAATGATTTGCCTGTTGTTTCTGTGATTTCTGATGTTTGTGGCACTTGTCAACTTGGCAAATTTAGTAAAACTCCATTTCCTCTAAATTTAGCGAATTTTGAGAAGCTCCAGCTGGTTTATTCGGATGTATGTGGACCCATGAGCGTACCTTCCCATAATAGCAGCAGATACTTTCTTTTGTTTATTGATGATTTTTCAAGTTATTGTTGGGTCTACTTTCTTAAAAACAAATCTAAAGTGTTTTCTATGTTTCAAAAGTTCAGGGCTCCTGCAGAAAATCAAAGCTGATATATGATCAAAACTCAAGACTATCACTATCTTTCTTAGTTGGTCAATTTGGACTTACCTTGTAATCTCTATAATAACCTAGGTAGCACAGATGAGACACCAAACACCAAACATGACATTTCATGCTAAGACACGTTGTACTCTTATAAAAAATAGGTGTAATGCATGACTTATGTATTTTAGGTAAAAAATTTTGTGGCACTCTCAACTTTTACTTTAATATATTCAACACTTCGATTCATAAAATAGTACCCATTAAATACTTTTATAAAAATTATTTATTGAACACTGAAATTTGTAAAATTAGATTGATTGGATAGTTGAAAAATATAATAATTATTATTTCAAAGATTATACGACGCATGCTTCAAGTGAATAATTTGCATATAAATGCCAAAAACACAAAAAAAAAATATTATTGCTACAATGTGAATATATTTTTTCCATACCACAATATTTTTTTTCTATAAAGTGCACGAGTTAATTTATGCATTTGGTCCATAAATTAACAAAATTATCACCAAAATCAATAGCTAATCTTAACATTTTATTTCGATTAAATCCAAACCTATAGGACATTTTCCTTCTCATAATTTTTATTTATACTATATATAAATGTGGAAATATGGGGGAATAATAGGATTTCAAATAATGCTCTTAATAAAATTTAGAATATGCTATTAGTCATAACTAATTAGAAAATTATTTTTTACTAGTTGATTGAATATATTTATAAAAATTATTTTTTAAATAAATCCATATAGATAATTAAGTATTTCAAAATTTTAAGTTTTATCTCTTTTAAATTTATTTTTAGTAAATATATATGATAAGGAGACATTTGAAAATTTTTATATTTTATTTTTTGACATATTTAATTCTATTTAATTATAATTTAAAATATTTTATTTCTGAGAAAAATAAAAAAATATGTTTTTTTATTAATATTCTCTTTTTTCTTTGCATTTGTATGATTTGATTGGATTTTTTTTTTTCAAAATAAATTTTCAAATAGAATATATATAATATTTTATTTAGGAGAGAGGTAAGAAAAAAAATATATTATTTTATTAATATTTTTCTTTATATTTGTATGGTTTGATTTAAATATTTTTTATAAAATAAATTCTCAAATAGAATTCACATAATTAAACCTTTTAAAAGTTTAAAATTTTTATTTTTCAAAAATTATTTTAAAATTTTATTTTTAATAAATATATATGATAAGCAACATTTGAAAATTTTTATATTTTATTTTTAAATATTTGATTCTATTTTAATTATGATTTAAAATATTTTATTTTAGAGAGAAATTAAAAATATATTATTTTTCTTAATATTATTTTTTTTTATATTTGTATGATTTGATTGGATATATTTGTTTAAAATAAATTCTCAAATAGAATATAAATAATATTTTACTTAGGAGAGAGATAATTTTTATTTGTACTTTTTTTTTATATTGGTATGATTTGATTGGGTATATTTTTTAAGAAATAAATTTTCAAATAGAATACACATAATTAAATCTTTCAAAATTTTTAAAGTTTTATTTTTAAAATTTATTTCAAATAAAATGAATATATGTCTCTATGGGATTGGCAACATTTTAAAATTTTAATTTTAAAAATATATAATATTTTATTGTATATATATCCAAACTTTTTTGTTAAGTTATCAGTTCTGAAAAGAGTTTTATTCTTAATAATAATTTTTTTAATTTTCTTTTTTATTACTGAATAATTTATAACTATTATCATTTAATTTAGTAAGAGATTTATATGTCCTTTGTAATAAATAGACGACCTCTTGATGAATAAGTATTTTTAATTTTCATGATATTTTTTTCTCTCATATCCTAAATCTGTTTGACTTGAAAAAAAAATTTTAAGAAATTAAAAAAAACTAGAACTATATATTTCTGTTTTGGATTATATTTTGGGTTTCAAGAATTTGTGTGTATAACCATATATTTATTTCTCTATACACATAATCAATTCAGTTTGAAACCACTTCATTATATAAAAATAGAATTATGTACATAAAAAGTAGCATTATAATGAGTTTGTATAGCAAAGTATAATACAAATTAACTACTTATACTTATTTTAATCTAAACAAAAATTTATGTTTTAATGTTATATAGATAAAAAAAAAAACAAGTATATAACGAGTATAGTCAACGTGCAACGCACGTCATAAAAAAAAAGGTAAATTATAAAAAGATTAATAGACTATGTATACATGATTTACATCTCATAATATTTTATTAAAAATACAAATAACTGAACAACAATCCAGAATAATTATAAATATAAAATAAAGGGTACATCATTTTCTATTTCAATGTTGTTAGTTAAATTCTCTAACTTATGGTAAAAATCCTCTCCTCTGTCTCAAGCATACCTAATTCTCTTATTACGATGTAAACTAGCTTTTGAATTAGACAATAATCAATTCATATATAGTAAACTTACTTATTATAAACATTAATCTAGGATTTTTCCCTTTTTATCTGTTTTTAATTTTTTGTTTTAAGCAGTGTTTTGACAATCAGACTGGTCAGTGAATAAGTAAAGGGAGGGGTTCACTGAATCGGAGGGTTCGACTGGATTCAATATGGTTCAAATAAAAAATATTTTTAAATTCGACTTTTACAAAAACAATAAAAATTAGTAAATAATTTAAAAAAATAAAATATGAATAAATTTAAAACAAAAATATTTATTAATTACCATATAATATATTTTTATTTTTCATGTAATTAAATATATTAGGACCTTTGGTTTAGAAATAAAAAGGCCCAAAAATTGACAATTTTTAAGAGGCCCGAATTTTAAAAAATGCCTATATTTTTTGAAAAAATCTAGAATTGAATTGAATCGGTCTGGCTCAATGGTTTTCATTCGATTCAGGCCAGTTTTTTTAACATTTAATTTTCCTATACAATTTGGACCGGACCATAGTCCGGTTTCCGGTCGAACCGATCATTTCGGTTTAATTTTCAGAACAATGGTTTTAAGTATAAATAATTATTTAATTTTATATTTAGGCACTAATTTATAAATTCTATTAGTAAATTTATTTAAACAATTTTTAAAATTTTCAAATCTATTTTAAAAGTGTTAAACAATATCCTTAATGTATCTTAGAAGTGTATTTAAAATGTTCAAAATTAATAAAATAAAAAAAATAATAGGACACATTTTTTTATATAACATGATCGACATATTTTTAAAAGTGTTGTCGGAGTGTCCGTGTCCATAGAGGCAATTGCTAAAAAATTCCAAGCAACATGCTAAGTTGAAACCTTGGTTGCTGGGATGAAAACAAGTCGAGCAGAATTCGAATTCCAATCGTAGCAGTGATGCTCGATGCTTGAATAAGTTTAATAGAAATTATTTTGACAGTATTAAGGAATTAAAGTCTCACTATTTTATATTTGGGTTTGATTATATTATTCTTCCATAATTTTATAAAGCAGTTTCAAAAGTAATCGTATGAGTTATAAAAAAAGAATTTTATAATTATAAGGAAATTTGAATAGATGCAGACTGTTTTCAACCGGCACTAGAAGTTTTGTTTTATTCGAAATTAATAACCGTTAAAACAACACTTACTTGAATTAATTAAATAATTAATTTTGAATTTAAATAATAATAATAATAATAACAATAATAAAGTTGCATAAAAAATATTAACTAATTATTTTATGGTCAAATTTTGGTTTCCCTTCATATTTTCCATCATCTATTTTGTTGAAATTTTCATACTAAATGATTATAATCTACTAACTACACTAATATATATATATATATTTAAACTCGAGTCTAATGATATTTAGCTCGAAAGCTCGTCGATTTTTATCGAACTTAAACAACTTGCGAGCTGGCTCGACTCGCCTTATTTACACCTCTAAATGGTTGAATGTGTTTTATGTTGGTTTTTCAACTATTTTCCCCTTCACCCATGTCTGATATTTCTTTAAAAAATATTTATATAGTTTAGCCCTCTTCTATTTATTAATCCTGGTTTTACCCCTCCTAACAAGTATCCTTCAGAAGTACACGTGCCACATAGATAAATCCATTGCTTTACATGTGCGTAATGTTAACTTCTGTACACACTGACCTTACAAGTTAGCTTGCAAAAGCATATAGCTTTCTTTCTCTTCCTCACTCTTTAATTTCTAGTTAATTTGATGTTGGGATATTATATTGGATCGTATGGTAGGTCCTGGCTGCTCTTCTGCTGGAGCTGGAGCTTTCTCTGGGCGTGGTCCTTTCAGGCCAACTGGAGAGGGCAATTTGGTCAGAAACGAATACAGTTGGAATAAAGGTACCACTTTTTCTTTTGTTTTTAACTCTATTTTCTTTAGTCTTTTCTTTTATTCCTTCCTTCGTTAGCTGACCAAATAGAAATTACATTCAGGAATTGGAGCCACAAATACTGATCCGATGGCATCCAATGGCAGCTAATTCATTGCTTGTAAAGTACTTGTGTTTTGATATTTTTTTAATATTATGAACTAAACAATATTTTTTTAATATTTAATATTTAATATTTAATATTTATTTTTGATAATCCTCTAATAGATAATATAACTTTTATTGACACATGATCTTAAATTATATAACGTAAATTTTCAAACATTTTTTAACAAAAAATAAATCAAAGAACGTGTTTTGGAATAATATAACTGATCAATTATTTAATTATTCTTTAATTAAAAAAAATAAAAAATGAAGGTTAGAATCTAGATATTATATACTGTAATTTTTTTGGTCAATTTAAACAGTAAAGCCCACCCACACATCGTCTCTATTATTTTATTGTTCCTTTGGAAAAATTGGCTAAAAAACAAAAAGGCGGCATGTATAGTACCCAAATGTCTTATTATCTGATAGGCTTGACACGCTGGCCCCATTACTTTTGTTGTCATGTCATTTTTTCCATGGAATAACAAACGGACCGAGGACAGAACAATCAACCCACTTAAGTAACCGAAGCCTAATCAAATGCATTCCCTCTTTGTCTCATTGAAAGGCTATAATTGTCAAATCAGAAACCAAATAGTGTTTCTATAAACAGCCAAATTGGCTTCCATTTTTCTATATTTGTATATTTCTTAATATAAATTTTAAAATATATATATTTTTTAAACGTATAATTAGAAATACTTTTATTTTAATAAAAAATTTTATTTTTATTATTTTATCAATAAATGAAACATAAACCTAATTTAGACAAGTCAATCCCATTTATAAATTATTGGACGGTGAAACTCATTTTGCAGGTAATCAATTGATTTCGGTTAAGTTGATTTGTGATAGGTCTACCATATATTACATTATACATCTTTTAATTGTTTAATTATTATTAACTGGTATAATTATATATATGGTGCTTAAATTTTGTCAGTTTTTCTATTTATTATCTAAAATTTGTCATTTAAATCCATTTGGTCGGCTATCTAATATAAATATCTGCTAAGTTGAATATTTGTAATTTTTGCATACTAACAAACCTGACTACACTGTAATTCTGCAACTCATATAATCATATTAAAATTGTAATATGAGATTTCCTATTTCAAGTTTCAAGCCTTAACTACACTGTAATTCTGCTTACAGGAAATATATTTTAAATTTAGTTCTTTAGAAAAAATCATGTAGAAAACATATAAACTATGAACTGAACTAAAAAAATTTTTGCATAATTGTAATGAATCATAACTGTATATGGAGAGCAGAGCTAAAATTACAGCTTTCTTGTTTATATATGCAGAAGCAAATATAATACACCTGGAATCACCAGCAAGAGTTGGCTTCTTTTATTCTGCTAATGCATCTTTCTATGACTCTGTAAACGACACTATCACAGGTTTGGATATGCTTTCCTACTGCAAAATATTTATGATATAAAAATATATAATTACTATTCATTTTGGTATTTACTTATTTATGTTTTCTCTTTAGCACAAGACAATCTCATATTCTTGCAGAAGTGGTTCAAAAAATATCGTAAGTATAAAAAGAGAGATTTCTTTATTCCTGGAGAGAGCTATGCTGGTAAAAACAACTTATTGGAAATAGTACTAAGACCATTTGATGAGCAGCAATGAACTCTATTTTTTTTTTAGCAGGTCACTATGTCCCACAACTCGCGAAGCTAATTGTTCAGTCCGGGTTACAATTCAATTTGAAGGGCATTGCTGTAAGTACAAGTGCTTATTTAAAAACCAAAAGGATTATTTTTCTTTTTATGCCAAATTTTTCTTTCCAACGAGTACATAACAATTCTGATTATTCATCCTTTTTTCCAGATAGGAAACCCTTCATTAGATTTCAGCATAGACTCAAACGCACGAGGCGATTACTACTGGTCTCATGGGCTGATATCAGATTCTACTCATCCACTTCTCACTTCAGTTTGTAACACATCACAGCTACTGAGAGAGGCCACAATAATAGGGTCATTATCACCTGTTTGTGCAGCTGTAGCTGTTCAATTTACTAAAGAACTTTCTGATTCTATTAATGGCTACGATGTTACTGCTGATGTCTGCGTTCCTGAAGGGAATTCAAAACTCAAACTCCACAATAATCTACTGAGACCAGATTTTCTAGTTTCATTATCCACTCAGTTACTGCAGAAAGAACTTAATCATCATGCAGTAAGTTCTCTACAAGAATCACTAATTTCTCTCAGCCGTTTTACATTGAAATAATTAGAATGGACTTTTTATTATACAGAAAGCGCCAGAGAATATAGATGTTTGTGCAAGCAAAGGCTTTTGAATACTTGAACAAAAAGGAAGTGCAAGAAGCTCTTCATGCCAAGCTCATAGGAGTAGCCAGTTGGACTAACTGCAGCGAGTAAGTAATTATTCTTCGCTCTTTAAGATATGATTTTTATTTATTCACTGAGAGGCCAAATGAGCAGAATAATACTGTGAGCTATACAACAGAAGGTAATATTTTTCTTTAACTCATCAAATTATACAATAGAAGGTAACACTTTTCTTTAACTTATCAAATTAGTGAAAACTCTCGTAAATATATAAATATTATTACTTTCTAAATTTATTGTTTTTGGAAAAAAACTAACATACAATGATAGATATATAAATATGCGCCAACACCCATATTGTAGAATGTTGTGAAGCACTGGACAATTCAATTTTTAATTTTTTTGCAAGTAATTTTAATGAATTTTTTTATTTATTTTAAACTAATTTTTTATTGATAGTTTCTAAGATCTATGTAATTATAGTTCAGGGTACTGGAATATGATAGGAAAAACCTAGAGATATCTATGATTGATGTTGTTGGCTCTCTGATCACTTCAGGAATCCGGGTCACAGTGTACAGGTATATACTTAATTTTTTTTAAAAAAAATATTTATTTCTTTTCTAAAGCTAGAGCAAAAAGACCTTTTTTAAGTCATTTTAACTCGATCTAAAAAGTAACTGTATAGTGGGGATCAAGATTCAGTTGTTCCATTTACTGGGACAAGGACTTTGGTAAATGGTTTGGCAAAGAAGCTGAGATTGAATACAACTACCACTTACAGAGTTTGGTTTGAAGATAAACAGGTTGCTCTGTTGTTATGACTTCAGGAAATATATATATATATATATGACTTCAGGAATTTTTTTTTCTGAACTTGTTATTTGTTATTTGTTTGCTTTTTAAGGTTGGAGAATGGACATAAGTTTGTGGAGAAATGTTAACGTTTGCAACTATCAGAGGAGGCTCTCATTTGTCACCTGTTTCATCACCAAAGAGATCATTAGCACTATCTAAAGTATTTCTTAGTGGGGATCCACTTAGCTAATTATTTAGTACTTCTGGGGTTAATGCATTTTCATATGCATAACTATGATAGCAATAAATGCTTTTATGATTTAAACAAACCTCATGTGCTCATTTTTCCCTAATTGAGAATATGATTAATGGTTTCAAGAATATATAGTTTTACTCAATACTCCAACCTTTTTCATTCTTATATCTAATGCAATAAAGTTGATCATCTATCTATTGATCGTATAAGAGCATCTCCAATATTAATGCGGACTGTGGTTGATGTGTTATATGGAATAAAATGTGTGAATAATGATGCGGTTGAATGTCTATTTATAGATGTTCAATTTTAAAAGCTCATCTCTAATATATTGGTTTTTAATCCTCTTCCATTCTCTTTTTTTCTTTTCTTTTCGGGCCTACGATTCACTATGCAATCAATTATTGTAGAGCAATATTCACATTGTCTAAAAAACCCTCTAGAAATAGAAGGTGTGATACATAATGTCTATTTATTTTTTTGACACGTCAGCTTGACATTCTAAATAAACATTAGCATTGGATAGCATTTTTCAAAAAGTCTTTTCATTTTTCTGATATAACAATTAAATAAAAGTAATCCACATTATCATTGGAGATGCTCTTAAGTTTTTTTGGCGCTCTCCATTTTGGATAGAAATCAAATATAACAATGAATAGGAAATTAAGCAGGAATAGTCAATACTCGATAGTTTCCATTTAGACTTAAAATTCTTTTTTCCATAAGGAATCATAGGAAATGAAGAAGATAATACATATATTTTTAATCAGAGAAAATTATTAAGTAAATTGAATATATAAAAATATGCATTACAGAATCTACATTTATGCGTATGAAAATGCACAACACAAGTACTCAATAAGTGGATTTCCAGTAACAAATGTTTTAAATAGTGCTAATGATCTCTTGGTGATGAAAGAGGTGCACAAGACAAGTACTAAATAAGTGGATCTCCAGTAACAAATGTTTTAAATAGTGCTAATGATCTCTTTGGTGATGAAAGAGGTGTCATATGAGAGCCTCCTCTAATAGTTGCAAATCTTAAAATTTCTCCATAAACTTGTGTCCATCCTCCAACCTAACAAAACAAACAAATAAATAAATGAAAAGCTAGGGAAAAAAAAATTCAAGAACTAAATTCATATATGATATTTAATAACAATATTCAACATTATTTTTTTCAATATTTTTTAAGTTTAACTTATTTAAATGACTTTTTTTTTATTCATTAGAAAGCTCAATTGATCGAAACAACCTGATTAGCTACACAATTGGGTAATCCTTTCATTGACTTATCAAATTAATGAAAACTCTAGTGATTAAGAGGACTAGAGTTTGTTACATCCAACGAATCACATTAGTGAGAAAACTAACCAACTACACAGATATATTTTAAAAAAAGTTAAAATTCATTTAAGGTAATAATTCAAACTGAGTGTAAACATGACCCTGAAATAGGTTATTTCGCTGTCCAAATCCTCAAAATTACTCATTCATAAGAATAGGGCTAAGACCTATGCCAAACTAGAACTCTAGATTGTGACAAAAATCTTATTGTCAAACATTTTCTTACTGGGACTACCAACAAGCATGGACTAATGTCTTTCTAGTCCAAAACAAATACAAAAAACATTCTTCGCTCTTCTTCCTTGGCTCAAAAAGCCAGCAAGTTGACATGATCAAGACAAAAATCCCATTTTGGTTCTCCAATTGGTGGAAATGGTATGGAGCTCAAAATAATAAATGGTGTGCCCAAAATAATACTATGAGAAATATCTTGTGCAATGAGAAAAGAATTTCGAATATAAACACCATTACTAACAATGAAAACATTTATCTTTTACTTGATTCTTAAAGGAGTATCATTAGCTGTTCTCAACTCCTCATCTATTTTTTAGAGAAAGGTTGTAGGTATAATTTCTTCTTTAATAAAATTACATCAACCCCTATATCAAAGAGTGCAACAACATCAATTTGAAAATCTTTTTGAAAAAAAAAAATGCTTTTTGTTGAAAATGATTTTGCAAACTTAATAATGTGACTTTGATCAAGTACTTTCGAGAGGTAACTTTTTGCAAAATACAAACAAAATCAATTGGAATCTTTTTAGATTTTTGTAACAAAAGCATTTGTTCTTGATCAATACTCTTTTATGAGGTTTGATCATTACAATTAAACTTCATTTATGCAAAAACGGATTTGTGGAAAATTATTACGAATGGATACATCTTGGTGAACCTCGGGTTTCCAGTGGGTCAGGCCACTCTGTTTCTGTAAGTTTAGAGAGTCAGCTTTTGCAATTTGAGTATGGTAATTGATGCAATGATATGGTAATCGATACGGCTAGAGCAGAATTCCATTGGGACAATATGGAGGAACCGCCAAACTATGCAGTATAACAATTGTTTGACATGCTAAGTGCAGCTAATAGTGAACTGTGGCCTGGATGTAAGAATCATTCAGTTCTATCTGTAGTGGCACGATTACTGCACATGAAATCGAAGCACCATTTTTGAGAAAGGTATTACGATGATTTTGTGCAATTATCAAATGAAATATTGCCTGAAGGCCATTCGATGGTGGATAATCTTTACCGGACAAAAAAATTAGTTTGGGGATTAGGACTACCAATGAAAAAGATTGATTGTTGTCAAAATGATTGTATGATATGCTGGGGTGTTGACTCTGAATTTAGAGTATGCAAGTTTTGTAATCTTCCAAGATATCAAAGGCAGAGTCAAGGACTAGTAGAGTACAAAGAGAGAAGGCTTTCAAGAAGATGCATTATTTCCCTCTTGTTCCTCGCCTTCAAAGGTTATATGCATCTAAGGCGACAGCTGAACACATGAGATGACATGCTTTGCATGAATATGAGGATGGTATAATGACTCATCCGTCAGACTCTAAAGCTTGGAAACACTTTGATAACGATCATCCTGGGTTTGCTGCTAAGATGAGAAATGTGAGTTGGGGCTTTGTACTGATGGGTTTCAGCCGTTTGGCCAATCAGGACAACAATATTCATCATGGCTTGTCATTATAACACTACATAATCTACCACCCTCAATGTGTATGAAAGATGAATACATGTTTTTATGTGTTATTGTACCTAGCCCTAATAATCTGAAATACAAAATTGATGTGTTTCTGCAACCTTTGATTGTTGAACTTAATGATTTATGGGAATATGGGGTTAAAACGTTTGATATTTCGGCCAATCAGAATTTCATAATGCGAGTTGCTTTGCTTAGGACCGTCAGTGATTTTTCAGCATTTGGAATGTTATCTGGGTAGAGTACGACAGGCAAATTGGCTTGTCCTCGTTGCATGGAAAACACTAATGCATTTACACTAAAAAACGGAGGTAAAAAATGTTGGTTTGATTATCATCGGAAATTCTTACCAGAATTTCACGTTTGGAGGCGAAATCGACAATGCTTTAGCAAGAACACGACTATTGCCGATCCCCCTCCACCTATGAAGTTTGGAGCTGAAATATTATAAGAAATTGAAGGTCTAGGGCTTATGAAAGTTATAGATTTAGGTGCAGAAGAGGTAAATAGTAGAATTGGCCGGAATAGTGAATGGAAAAGCGAAGCATCTTTTGAAATTTGCCATACTGGAGTTCACTTCTTATCTGTCATAACCTTGATGTAATGCACATAGGAACAAATGTGTTTGAAAATTTGGTCAACACTGTCATGAACATTGAGGGGAAATACAAAGAGAATGCAAAAGCGAGAGCAGACATGAAGGAAATTTGTCATTAACTAGAACTCGAGCAATCTTTAGCTACTAGAAAGTTTCCAAAGACTGTTATTCTTTAGATAAACCCTAAAGGCAAGTATTATATGAGTGGGTCCAATCATTGAGGTTTTCAGATGGAAACGTATCAAATATGGGTAGATGTGTCGACATGAGGAAATACAGATTATTTGGCATGAAAAGCCACTGTCATATTTTCATGCAAATATTGATTCTTGTGGCATTCCATGAATTGTTGCCAAGGAAAATTTGGGAAGCAATGACAGAGTTCTCTTTTTTAAGGAATTGATGATGACTGTTATCCGATGCTATGATATGACGAATTAGCGCAAGAAATCCCAATAGTGATATGCAAATTGGAGTGAATTTTCCTATCCGGCTTCTTTGATTCTATGGAGCATCTACTGGTTCATTTGCCCTATAAATGTCGTATAGCAGGACTGGTACAATATAAACGGATGTATCCATTTGAGAGGTGAATCACTAACATCCCATTCTAATCATTACAATATTCATTCAACTCATATTTACATATTGTCTTTGTACAATTATAGACACCTGCACAAAATAAAAAAGAACGTGCGCAATAAGGCAAAGGTCGGGGGATCAATTTGCAATGCATATTTGGTGAAAGAAGCTTCCACCTTCTGTTCATACTACTTCAAACCACATGTTTATACCAAGCATCGGAGAGTGCCACACAATTATGACGGAGGAGATCGAATAGAATCTGAGTTAGAAGGGAATCTAACAATTTTCACCTATCCTGGCCGTACGATTGGTAAATAAAAAAAAAAAAGACGATTGATTGATGCAGAGATACGAGCGGCTCAAACCTATATTTTATTGAATTGCAAAGAGATTATGGCATTTATACAGTAAGTATAATCTTATAGAGAGTCTAAACTTAATACAGCTCAGTTAAATCATATTTATGATTTTTTTTCATTCATAAACAGGAAATATATCAAGCTTTTACGACTATAAAATTCCAATTTGACTGATACTGCAGTTGATGCAAAACTAGACTCTAAATTTGTAGAATGGTTCAAATGTTATGTAAGTAACTTTCTAGTTAGATAATATATATGTGTACATTCTTATATTTTACTTGTGTCATTACTATTTCCCATAGGCTCGAAGCTCGCGAAGCAATGTTAATAACAGATTCATTAATGATCTAGCAAAAGGACCTCTTCCAGTTGCTAATGCCTACTTGGCTACTTTGTAAATGGTTACAAGTTTCACACTGAGGGATATGGGACAACCAGAAAGTCAATGAACAGTGGTGTTTGCATAAAGGGATCAAACTATAGTGACGAGTCAAATGATTTTTATGGAAAATTGGTTGAGATTTTGGAGTTAGAATATCCATCCCTACCAATCAAGTGCACAATCTTATTCAAATGTTAATGGTTTGATCCTACACCAAATGTTGGCATGAAGGTTCATCCTAAGTATAATCTTGTAGATATTAATCATAGAAGAAGATGTACGAAGTATGTTTTGGCGATGCAAGCTGCACAGGTGTACTATGTTCCATATCCATCATTAAAACGAAATTGTTGCGATTGGATGGCGGTATGCAAAATCAAGCCTAGAGCAGTTGTCCATGAAGTTGAAACCAAACAATTGCTTTACTCACAATATTTGAGCCATTTCAAGAAGTTGCGGTTGATACGCAACCGATGCAAGTTATTGAAGATTTAACGGATAGACTGGATGATGAAAGCAAAACTTATGTTGAAATAGGAGCATCAGATGATGAAGAGGAAGAAGATCAAATCATCATGGGTTCCTCAAAAGACGAAGATCAAGAAGAAGAAGAAGAAGAAGAAGAAGAAGAAGAAGAGGAAGAAGATGAAGATAGAAATACTTAATGCATTATGTATTATGGATAATAAATTAATAGATGTATATATAATATTATCAATGAAGAATTTTAATGTTCTTGACTTTCTTTATACATATTTACCATATGTTCTACAATTCATATTATTGTATACATACATATATAGGTTCTGTTATCTATAGTACAGATGGCTAGATGTAAGGGGTTGATTTAGACGCGTCCGACAGGGGTCTGTGTGGAGGTCGTGGCCGAGGACGCAGCACACATGGACGAGGATGGACTGTCCCTCCTCTACCTCCTCCTCCTTCTTTAGGTACAGTTGGGGCTTCATCTTCTGCTCAGCCCCCCGTGCCGCCACCACTTCCTTCTATTTCTTCCTCTTCTACCCCATTTGCTGGACCAGTAGAGTCTTCACCAACTTCACAGTCACCTACTGCACCAGGTAATCATAAATGTCATTTACTGTCATTTTAGTTATATATTATTCCCCTATATTGATAGCAATTGTCACTTACTCCTTTTGTAGCTTCATCAGAGCCACGTAACAAGCTCAGTTTAGTAGCGAGGCAGTAAGTACTTATTTACTTTTTCCTTTGAATTTGGTTTTGTTTAGATTTTGATGCATTCATCTACTTATATTTCACTTATATTTTTTTTTTCTCAGCATATATCCATCCTCTCGAGCATCAAGGTAAATTATGAGGATAATCAAGCTACATCTGGATAAAGATGGATACACATGGGATGCCATACCATAAAAGGTGAGATACTTTTATTCGAAAGAGTTTCAGGTACGATTTGATTCAAGTTATATCTTCATTCAATGTAGTTAATAATCTGAATCTATGGGCCTTCACGTACTCTTTATGGAAATATTATTTTTCATTTTTGTAGAAGCATTTCGCATGGGAAGAGGCTATTACGGCTATGCTAAAAGTGGTCTGGGAAAAATTGTGTGATCTACGGTACATTGACTTCACTTATAGGATGCAAAAAAGCGGTAAAAAGCAGCAGTGCGTGTCTCAGGAGATATGGAAGAACTGGCAGAAGGCTTGGGAGGATCCTACATTCAAGAGAAAATATGAGATATTTGCATGAAACAGGCGTAGTGAGACTGGTGGTGTCGAAGCAGGACCTTCCCGACACACAGGCAGATCAATATCTACTATAGAGACATCTCAATTATTGGTGAGTTAATTAGTTACAGTTACAAAACTGATGTTTAATGAAATGACACCATATTAATATATCATGCATAAAAATTCATTACAGGCTAAAAAATATGGTCATGAGCCCACACCAATGGAGGTGTTTACTTACACTCACACAAAGGACCACGATGAAAATACGTTTGTTGACAGATATGCGTTGGGCGTCAATGTAAGTAATAATGAAGAATTTTTACATTTACTTTCTAGTCTTCTCTTATGCGTATAAGTTTAATATAATAAAGCTTGCAACTGCAATGATTAATTAATTTGTTGTTTTTAGGAGAACTACAGTACAGCTCGCAAGCGTGTTATTTCTTCTCAGGCTGGATCTAAAGTTGAGCCCAAAATTGATGAGTTAGCACTTTATCTAGAGGCCATAGGGACGAAAAAAAGAGAAACGTATATGCAATTGGGTCTCAGGCATCACAGTTTTACTGCGACTCAGGGTCTGACTCTCCTACAGCCTCCTCAGGACCACAGCCCGACCATAGTGCTGAGGAGACTCGTGCATTACGAGCTCATGTTGATGCGCAGGAGAGACAACTTGCAGAGCTTAGAGCACATGTGATGCGGATGTTCGGTCAGCATGGTGCTGGTACGTCTTCCTCTGATCCTCCACCTATCGATCGACATGTTTCTACAGCTCTGCATCAACCACTATCGTCTCCTCTTGATCCCGATACTGCAGACGATACTTTGGTCACTCCTGCTGACACTACGACATATCTAGCAGATACTACGGCCCATCCAATAGACACTACACTGGATCGTGCAGAGGACCAACATCATAGATTTGACTTTAGACCTTTTTAGCATTTTGTGATTTTTCCATATTTTGTATAGTACATTACATTTACAATTCCATTCTTAAATTGTTATTCTATTCTGATGTTGATGATGATGCTTGTGATTGTGGTATATATATATATATATATATTTTTTTTTTTTTTTTTTTTTGACAGGTGGAAAAAATTATGGTTTTTAATATTATTATTTTTTTTTTTGCCTATAATTATATTTTGCAAGCGACTGGCGGTCGAACTGCAACCAAATTATAATTATTAAATTTAAATTTGCGACAGACGATTAAGTAATCACTTTCAGAATTTGCAACCACATCGTCATAATTGTGACCAATAAATTTTTTGCGACAAGCTTTCAGCAGGAAAACACAACGAAATTTAGCGACCGATTTGTATAAGAGTGCGACCAACTAATTTGCGACCGCTTAGTCATTCAGTCGCACAATTATTTGCGACGTGCACTTTTGCCATCGATCGAGGTTTGTCGCAAATCGGTCGCTGAATGAAAGTAGTGACTAATTTCTTACACAAATCGGTTATTTATACTTATTTAAGTTATTGTTTATTTAACGATTTTTTTGTAGTGTACTAGTCCATTTTAATTATACTTATTTAAGTTATTGTTTATTTATTTTCTTTATTATACCAGTTGTTCATGAAACTGGTTCTTGCCTAGTTCGTGTTACTGGTTTTTATTTATTTTACTGTTTATCTTCCAATTCTCTAATCCTTTAATTTAATATCCAGTCATCTGGTCTTTTATTTTATTTTCATTTTATTTTTCAATTATCTGGTATTTTAATTTACTGTTTATCTTTCCAGTTATCTTGTCCTTTATTTTATTATTTTATTTATTTTTATTATTTTATTTATCCTATTTATTGCTTTTAATCAATTTATTTCTTGTTATTATCTCTTGTTGCTTTAGTTTGCTCTTCTTCCATTTTCAGTATCTTTAATATTAATTGTTTGATCTATTCTCTGTCTCTTTCAATCTCTCCCTTCCTCCTCCTTGGTGTGCGTGTATATATATATAGTTGATGATTAAATTTTTGGCCAAAAACCAAAAAAGAGTAATTTTCTAGAAGTTGTGATTTTTATCTAAACATTCAAAAATATATAATTTGCTGCAACTTTTAAATTATTAAATTATACATTTGTTACGGTTAAAATAAATTATATTCTATAATATTTTTTTTTAAATCACTCATCACCAAATTTAATTCTAATAAAACACTTTATAAGAGAGCATTTAGTTCAGCTAACTTATAGAGTTAATAATTATTCGTATCTAATGTTTAGCTTGTAGATGTTCGGTAAGGTTTTTAACAATAATTGATAGCTAATAAAAGTCTCATTCTCTTATTAATTTCATCAACTACGTTTTAAAATTTTTTGTATCTGCGGTAACTGATTTTAATTTATATCATATTTAGACTTTATTAACCTCGTAAAAATAATTACCAATAAAATTATTTTATTCAAATTAACATTTTTATGCTTATTTTATTTATAGTCATGTAAAAATAATATTTTTATAATAAATATTATTCTAAAACTTTAATTAATATCTTTATTTATATAATCCATTAAAATAAAAAATATGATGGAATACATAAATTCACCCCTGAACTTTATCACTTTAATTTTATGGCATCCTCAGCTTTTACTTTGACTCATCAAACACTTTAACTTATAAAATTATACTTATTACACACTTCAATTTTTAAAATTATTTTATTGAACACTTTAGCTTACAAAATTACATAAATTAAACACTTATTAAAAAGTTGAAATGTATGAAAATTATTTTTCCAAAAGTCATGCTAACTATATATCAAGTCGATATTTACAAATAAAAGTCAAAAATCTTAAATATTATTGATATTAGTGTGGAAACATGCATAATATTACCAAAATTTACAAGTTCAAGTGCACGATAGGTCATTTCTAAAGTTCAGAGTGTCATAAAGTTAAAGTTAGAAAATTTATGGGTGAATTTATGTATTCAACCTAAAAGATATTCACCTAGTATATATACGCAAACACATTATACATCATAATATATAAAAATAATTATATTCAATTTTACTAAATACCATTATTTATCAGTTAACCACCAGCGGCAACTTCTATCATCTGGTACGAATAACTAAACTAAATGGGCCCCAGACCTCTTCTCTGTTGCAAAATATGATGGCATAATTTTGTTCAAATGAACACTGATAACAAATACCTAAAGTTATATTTAGTAAGCCCTAAAAGAAATGTAATATAACAAAAATCATTTTAATGTAACGCGTTTGATTATATTAGGTTATGTTCTATTACTAAAATTTAGAATAAGTTGACCAATTTTGGAATGTCTGATAATAATTGTATTAATAATTAATTAGCCATTAAACTTTTAAACAATTTTATAATTTAAAGATTTCAAAACTAATACTCTCCCCTTCCATATTAAATATATATATATATATATACTAAATGTCAGTTTTTGAAACTTTATTTTAAAAAAAGTCAGTTTGACCTTTAAATTTAAGTTAATGTCATTTATGTTATTCAATTATAATTGTGCCCATTTATTTTTTGTTAGGACGCTATAAAATATTTCATTGTTTTCTTTCTTTGGTGTTTCCTTTTTGTCGTTTCTCTCTAGTAAGGTTATTTTGATATTATTTAAACTTAAGTGTTATTATTTTAATTTATAGTATTCTTTTCCTCCATAAATATAAGTTGTTTAATATTTTAGCATGTTAATTAAGAAAATAATTAATTTTTCTAAATTAAATAAACGATCATTAATTTGATTAAATTACCTTTTATCTCACATTATTAACAAATAATTTATTAATAGTATATACTACCTCCAAATTACCTTTTATCTCATATTATTAATACTTAATTTATTTAATAGTATATACTATCTACGTTCCATAATACTTGTAACATTTATTGTTTCAAGGAGTAATAAATATTTTTTTCTATGTTTATCTTTTGTGTAGGACTAATAATTATTATTTAAATTTAATGGTTTCTTAGAGAATTAATATTAAATTAAGGGTAATATAGTCAATTTACTCAATAATTTATTGTAACTTAAATAAATTTAATGGTTTTTTTAAAAATCGTGAAATTTCAAATGTGATAAGTATTACAGAACAGATGTAGTATAAAGGTAAAATTAAAAAAGATCATTAATTTAACAGAGAGAATGCTACGTTGGGATTAAATTCAAATCTTAACTTTAAATTTTACTAAATTTATACTCATATACTGTTTGAAGTATTAAGAACATACAAACCATATTTCCAAAAAAAGAAAAGAAAGAAGCGGACAAACCTGTTTATCTTCAAGCCAAGCTCTGTAAGTTGTAGTTGTATTCAATCTCAGCTTTTTGGCCAAATCATTTACCAAAGTCCTTGTTCCAGTAAATGGAACAACTGAATCTTGATCCCCACTGCACAGTTACTTTTTAACTTGGGTTACAATGACTAAAAATTCTAGATCTTTTTTCCGGCTCAAATTTTAAAAAATTAATCAATAAAAAAAAGATAAAACTTGTCGACACACGGTAAGACAGAGCTAATGGGTAACTCATTTCAAATCGAATTGAATAGAGAGTATAAAATACAAATCAAATTTTTTTACAACAAGTTGAACCAGACTGAAATTTACATCTGAACCAAACCAACCGAATCGAACCAGTCAGTTCGGTCTATTTTTGTTAGTTTTTGCCATTTCAATTCGATTTTAAGTCCAACGATGAATTTTCTTATAACCAAACTGAACAACAAATTTGGTTCAAACCCAACAAACTAATTAACTGAACATCTCTTGGACACTGATCGAACCGAACCAAGAAGGATCAATTCGGTTCGGTCAGTAGTTTTACTCACCTCTATGCCTTGTATATTGGCCCACTTATATACCAAATCAATCAGTAAATATATTTTATTCTTTTTCCAGTGAATATTAAAAAATACTCTTGTTTGATTTTTTTTTTTTTTTTTCGATTAGCTTCGCGTAAGGATAGACTCGTGCATAGGGAGCAAGCAAATCCTTTCCGATAAGAGTAAAAAAAAAAAAATCACTAACGATATATACCTGTACACCATGACCTGGATTCCTGAAGTAACCAGTGAGCCCACAACATCAATCATAGATATCTCTAGGTTTTCAATATCATATTGCAGTACCCTGTAATTTAATGGCAAATATAATTTAAACATATAAAAAATAGTTAAAAATTAGTTTAAAAAATAATAATGAAAAAAATTATTTTTCAGAAGTTCCATTGATCCTTTCAGTAATTAAAACTACAATATTTTAGATTTTTATGCTCAAAATAAAATTGGAAAGTACTTAATGTATCAATTAATTCTACGAGTGCAAAATAATTACTTACGGGCTGCAGAAAGTCCAATTTGTGACTCCTACGAGCTTAGCATGAAGAGCTTCTTGCACATCTTTCTTGTTCAAGTATTCAAGAGCTTTTTCTTCCACACAAAGATCTATATTCTCTGGAGCTTTCTATACGGATAAAAATAAAAATGTAATTGTAAAACAGCAAACAGAAATTATTGATTCATACAGAGAACTTACTGTAGGATGATTAGGTAATTGAGTGGACAATGAAACTAGAAATTCCGGTCTCAACAGATCATTGTGGAGTTTGAGTTTTGAATTCTCGTAAGAAATGCAGACATCAGCAGTTACATCGTAGCCGTTGATCGAATCAGAAATTTCTTTAGAAAGTTGAACAGTTACAGTTTTACAAGCAGGTGATAATGAGCCTATTATTATTCCCTCCCTCAATAGCTGTGATGCGTTGCAAATTGAATTGAGAAGCTGATGAGTTGAATCTGATATCAGCCCATGAGACCAGTAGTAATCACCTCGTGAGTTTGAGTCTCTACTGAAATCCAATAGAGGGTTTCCTAACTGAAAAACATGCATCAACAATCAAAACTAAGAATTTTTTTATGCAAAGAAAATCGAACAGAACGAAATTATATTTTTAGCCTCATAGTCCGAGAATGAATGTTTTCTACTTTTTTATAAAGTAAAAACAAAAATGATGAATTCCAATTGCAAGTTAGTGGAGAAAAAGTCTGTAATAAAAAATAATCTCCCCTTTGTATAAATGAATTGGACATGTAAAGTTTATTTATAAATGAATATTAGATATAATTCCTTTATAAATAAATTTTTTATATTTGAAATAAATTTAAAATTGAAAATTCATTTACTTTTATTATCTAAAAAAGTTTCGACATAATAGTTGTGAAAAAGCTAGGAGGATGTTCAGAAATTTTACCTTTTTGAAAGAATTTATTTTAGTTCTACTCAAATTAATAAAATTGAATTTATAGAATTTTTTTTTTTCAAAAAAAATATAAATAAATTGGAATTTTCATTTATTCCAAATAATGGGTTAGTTTTTAATAAGTGGTGCTTACAGCAATGCCCTTTAAATTGAATTGTAAACCTGACTGAACAACGAGCTCTGCCAGTTGTGGGACATAGTGGCCTGCAAATTAAACAAATAGATTTTTACTTTTGGTAAGTTGAATTAAAGGAACATAATATAAAGTAATTAAAGGTATCTTTAGTATAAATATTTTTTATTACATAATTCTATAATTCCTTACATTCCGGCTCACCAGACATAACCTAAGTATAATTTCCAGAAAATTGTTTTTACCAGCATAGCTCTCTCCTGCAATAAATAAATCTCTGTTTCTGTATTCTGGAAATTTGATGAACCACTTCTGCATGAATATGAAGTTGTCTTGTGCTAAAGGGAAAACAAATAAATAAAAATGAAAATTAATAATAATGTATTATATCATAATTATTTATAGTAGGAAATCATATTCAAACCTGTGATGGTATCGTTTACAGAATCATAGAAAGATGCATTAGCAGAATAAGAGAAGCCAACTCCTACTGGTGATTCCAGATATATTATATTTGCTTCTGCATACATAACAGAAGAAAGGTTAACTTTAGCTCTTCTTCTTAAAATTGTTTTCTACTTGATATACATGCAGGGGTGAGCAAACGGTAGGTTAGGTTCAAACTGAACCGAACTAAAAACATAAAATATAAACCGAACTTTTTTTACAAGAGGCAGAATCTGAACCGGATCGACTCAACCTGAGCAGTTAATTTGGTCGATTTTGATCGGTTTTTACTATTACAATTTGGTTTTAAGTCCAACCAATAAACTTATACCAAAATAACTAGAACTAAACATTAAATTTAATTCAAACCGAGTAAACCGATTAACCAAACCTCCTTTGAACACCTGATCAAACGGAACCAAAAAAGGTCCGTTCGTTTCGATTCGGTTTAATCGGTAACTTTGCACACTCCTATATACATGTATAGCCAAAAATAGAAAAAAAAATATAATTGCTCTCTATTTGATTTTTTCTATATAACTAAACTTAAAATATCATTCCTAAGTAATCAGAATTACATTAATTAATTCTCAAAAAAAAAAAAAAATTTACAATAGTTAGACTTGGATCGACACCCCAATTGGACCTAATTAATATTAATAATATAATAAATAAATAATTTTATTTGATTATGTTAAATTTCAATAAATTCAACTTATGAGAATAAAATGAATACTTTAAGATATTACAATAGAAAAGATTGAAAATTTTAAATGAATTAAATGCATTTGTGTAAAATTTTTCGTTAGAGAACAAAAATTAACTATTTTTACCCATTAATTTTCTTTTTTTCAATTTCTCTATACTTTTACATTTATATATTTCTTATTTTTTCACTATTTGTTATTAAATTTTGTGGAAAGTTATATATCATAAGAAATTCTCGAGACTTTTATTTTAAAGCAGGAATATAAGACAATAAAAAAAAGGTAAGTCTTATCCTAAAGTACAAGGGACAAAAGAAAAGAAAAAGAAAGAGTATAAAAGTTCAGCTTTAAAATGAAAAAAAAAAAAAAAAAAAAAAAAAAAAAAAAAAAAAAAAAAAAGGAAAGACTACATGTGCAGAAAATGGAAAAATATTAAATGAATACACCTTTATTCCAACTATATTCGTTTCTGACCAAATTGCCCTTTCCACTTGGCCTGAAAGGACCATGCTCAGAGAAAGCTCCAGCTCCAAGAGAAGAGCAACCAGGCCCTGCAGATGGAATACATTAATCGAATACCAAATTAATACATAAACAAATACCAAATTAATAACTACTTAAAATGGTTTTACCTCCATTTAACCAGAGAACCAGAGGCTTCGAAGCTGTGTCTCTTTCTGCTTCAACAAAGTAATAGAATAGAGCTCTCTGTTGTCTTTCATTAATGGTAACGTAGCCTGCGTATTGCTTGAAACTGACCTTTGGTTGCCCTGGCAAACTTAATATTTTGTCTTCTTCCTTTGAGGATGATCCTACTGCTCTGAATATTTGCATCAACAGAACACAAATTACAGCCATAGCAGTTATCCATGACTGAGATTGCATTATAAGAGGAAGTAATTAACACAGAGAGAGATAGAGAGAGAGAGAGTGAGGAAGCGGAAGTAGAGCTTTATGCTTTTGTGAGCTAAGTTGTAGGGTCTGTGAGTACAGAAATTAAGGACATTATGTATATACAAAGAAACGGTTGACGTAGAAAGGGGCGGACCTAGACTTCAGACTTTTGGGAAGTTCAAAATAAATTTTTCAAAATTAGTAGACTGAAAAAAAAAAAAATTATACTAATTTATAAGACAAATTTAAAAAAAAATTCTGGAGTTTGGAGGCCGGCCTCCCCCAGTCCCCCCTTCCTCCGCCCCTGGTCATAGAGATTCGCGTGGACATAATTGACCAGCTAATAAGATATTGATGTTCTCGGATTATTTGGAAAATAAATATATATGAAAAGAATAAAGGGGAAAAAGACAAATCTATCCTATCCTTGATTAAGCTGGTTTCGAGAAAAAAAATACCCATTACTTATATAGACGTGGACACCCCTCTGTTTTATTTTAATAGTAATATTTACTCTTATTATAGTGATTTTTAAAAGTGATTGAAATTCATTGATCTTTTAAAAATACATGATAAAATATTTAAATTGTTCTTCTTAAATATAAATATAAAAATAAAAATTATTCTTCTAATATAAATATAAAAATAAATTACACCTCATAAATATGGGTAAAATAAAAAAATTAATATACTGAAAATTCTAAATGAGTACTTAAAGTGGAATAAGGTAAAATACATATTTGTTGCTATTAAATTGAAACATAGTGAGTATAATACTCTCTTACTCCCAAAAAAAAAAAAAAAAGAGTCTCAACTTGAGTTAGTTCAACCATAAAATTTATCATTCTTTTTTCATATATACCCCTATATTAATATTTTTTTTGATAATTTAAATTTTAAAATTATTTATAGAGTTTTTCAATAAAAAATTAATATCTTGGCACATATTTTAATTACTTTATATTATGTACATTATGTTGTGAGAGAAAATACAAACAATGTAATATGAAATGTTCCTTTTCATTTTTATTAAAACATAAGTAAGGAATAGGAGCATTAAATATGATGATGGTTAGGATAAAGAAGTTGTAGTATAATTACTTATAGTTATACTATTTGACTAAATGTTTAGTAATTCTATGGTATTTTAGGAAAGTTAATAAAAAGACCATTTTCAAAAATGAAAGTCAGACTATTATTTTTGGACATTCATTATGAAAAATAAGACTTTTTTTTTTTTTTTGAAACAGAGGAAGTATATATTTACCAATCAAGTTACGGTTCTATGCTTGCGAATCTGTAGTTTAGGTTTTATTTAACATTTTTTAATTAGTTTATTTATTTAAGAAAAGTAATTCAATTTTATAAATTTAAATCCAAATAAAAATATTATTAGTGAAATTAGGAGAGATAGGACTTCATTCCATAATGTCAATACATAATAGGCATAAGTTGCTAATAAATGTGCAACACTAGTTATTTAAAAACAAAACTTTGATCAAGTTCTTGAATAAGTAAAATACAGTCTCAAACAATGATCGAAATAATAACGATCATTTCGCTTGCTTGGACAGCCTAAACTAATATAAAAAAAGTCTAGTTCACACAAAACTTGGGGCTTTTTATGAAAATGGAGTTTATATATAAAAAAATACATATAAATGATGTTCCAAAAAACATTTATCGAATTTGGTGTTTTATTGACATTGTAAAGCATTTGTTAAACTTTGAATGTAAAAATTGTATTGTTATACTATAATTGTAACAAATGTTGTGGATCCCTCTCACACGTGGGACAAGTTTGAAAGAAAAAAAAGGAAACAAACCACGTTTTTTTTAAATGGTCAAATAAGGCTGCAGATAAGGAAAAAAAAGGAAGAAAATGTTGAAATTTTAGACGCGTTAATAGCGCATCCATTCGGTAGACACGTTAATAATGTGTCCCCTTCTCCTATAAATAGGAGAAGGTTTTTCCTAAACAAACACACAAAAACAAAGAATAGGAATACATAATTAAGTGTAGAGAATTTTAGGAAAATGTTCCTAAAATTGGGAAAGAGAGAAAATAGTGAGGATTATAATTTTTTTTGGATGTTTTTGGAAATCACTTAAAGTACCACTATTTTTGTAATCTCTTTTGTACCTACTATTTTTAGTGAAAGAATTATTCATAGTTTTTGTCCCGTGGATGTAGCCCATAACAGTTGAAGGATGAACCACATAAATCTTAGTGTCCTTATTTTTCATCTGGCATTTACGGTAATTATTTAATTTTTACCGTGGTTATTATTTCTGGTGAATTCGATCGTTAATATCCAATACGTAATTATTGGAGGCCCCACTCGGGATCAGTTAGAATTCCAACAACTAGTATCAGAGCCTTTGGTTGATAAATTCTGTCAATGTTTCTACAAAGTTACTATTCACGTGAATAGTGAATTTCGTGAATTGTAAAATTTTTTCAGTTTCAGAATTCGTCGACGGGTCAATGATCAAATTGACGGATTCGAATTATTCAATGTGGAAATCCAGAATGGAGGACTACCTTAATTGCAAAGATCTGTACGATCCAATTGAAGGTGACAGTGCAAAGCCAGAAGAAATGAAAGAAAGGCAGTGGGAGAAATTAAAAACGCAGACATTGGTACAATACGCCAATAGATAGATGCTAGCCTGTACAACCACGTGAGAAATGAAAAAGATCCCCAAGTTCTCTAGAAGAAATTAGAGAATATGTACGAGGCTACAAATGCTCAAGGTAAAGTGTTCATGATTCGTAAAGTCATGAACTTAAAGCTGTCAGAGGGAAGATTAATTACACAACACCTGAATGATTTTGAAGGACTCGTAACTGAGTTAGCAGTTAGCAGTATGTCCTTAGATGACGAGATGCAAGCATGCCTACTATTGGGATCTTTACCGAATAGTTGGGATACTCTTGTGGTATAATTAAGTAACTCAGCTCCAAATGGTGTGGTAACAATGTCTATGGTAAAGAATAGACTACTCAATGAAGAACTACGAAGAAGAGATGTTGCCAGTACCAGTTCACAAGCCCTTGTCATAGAGAATAGGGGCCAGACCAAGAGTAGAGGTCGAGGGCATGTAAAGTCAGGTGGTAGATCCAAGTCCAGAGAGATGAGAAAATGTTACAATTGCGGTAAGGAGGGTCATCTCAAAAGAAATTGTCATTTACTCAAACAGGATCATGCAAACCGAAGACAGGAGAATGACAGAAATACATCTACTATAGTCTCAACAGAAGATGGTGAGGTGACTTTAGTCACTCATGATGCAGATTGCTGTTATGTTGGAGATGCAGATACGGAGTGGATAGTAGACTCTAGTGCTTCATACCACTGTATTCCAAAAAGGGAATACTTTTTCACTTATAAAGCAGGAGATTTTGGCACTATTAGAATGAGAAATAATAGTGTCTTGCAAATGGTGGGAATCGATGATGTCTGCATAAAAGTGTCGGGTGCACATTAATACTTAAAAATATGAGACATATTTTCGATCTTCGGTTAAACCTGTTGTCTGTCAATGTACTGGACAAGGAAGGCTATTAACACCATACAGGTGACGGTAATTGGAAACTCACCAAAGGGTCTTTGGTGGTGGTGAGAGGACAATTATGTTGCTTGCTGTATAAGATGCACGCAACAATATGTGCGGGTCAACTGAATACAGTTGAAGATGATGCTTCACCAAATTTGTGGCATAGGCAGCTGGCGCACGTAAGTGAGAAAGGGTTGAATATGTTGGTTAAGAAGTCCCTTATCCCATTAGCCAAAGGTAAAATAAACACTTGTGATCACTGTTTATTTGGGAAGGAACATCGTGTCTCATTTTTGAAAAGCTCTAGATGGAGAGACAACAAGTTGGAGTTAGTACACTCTGACGTATGTGGTCCCATAGAGGTAGAATCACTTGGAGGAAGTAGATATTTTCTAACTTTCATTGATGATTTCTCAAGAAAAATATGGATATATTTGTTGCGCACAAAGGACCAAGTATTCAAGCAGTTTTAGCAATTCCATGCGATGGTGGAAAGGGGACTGGAGCGGCATTAAAGTGTTTACGCACGAATAATGATGGTGAATACATCTCTAAGGAGTTTAGAGATTATTATAGTCAGCATGGTATCAGGCATGAAAAGACAGTTCCTGGTACGCCTCAACACAATGGCGTTGTTGAACGGATGAATCGCACCATTGTTGAAAGAGTCAGATCCATGCTCAAAATGGCCAACTTACCTAAGCCATTTTGGGGAGAAGCTGTCAATACTGCTGTCTACCTAATCAACCGACTACCTTCAGCACCTTTGGACTTTGATATCCCAAAGAAGGTCTAGACAGGTAGAAATATTTCATACTCTCACCTGAGGGTATTTGGCTACAAGGCATTTATGCATGTTCCGAAGGAGCAGAGATCAAAGCTTGATGACAAGTCAGTTCCTTGCACTTTTGTCGGTTATGGAGACGAAGAGTTTGGCTACAGGTTGTGGGACCCAGTGAAAAAAAATTTGTCCGGAGCCGAGACATAGTATTCCACGAGAATGAGATCATGGCAGATACAACTTGTGAAGAATCCACAAGTGATGGTGTTGTTGATATTACAGCTGGAAGCATTCCTACAGATGATGTCACAAGAGGAGGAATGCCAGAATCAGAACGGGAAGAAGAAGAAGAGCCAGTCATGGGGGATCAAGAGACGATTGTAGATGATAACAGTGATGCAGAGGGTATTGAACAGGGGGAGGCAGAGAACCCTGTTCTACCAGAAGGAGTTGAACCTCAGTTAAGAAGGTCAACCAGAGAACGCCAATGTCATAGCCCAGCCCATGGTCAATATTGTCCGCTTTGGGGCTCCAGCCCGTACGAGTACCCCCTCACGGTTTTGTTTTCAGGCAGGCTTTGCAACCCGCCCAAAAGGCCTCAACCATGTTCTGGAACCACCCCTCTTATGTACAGGACCACCCCCTCGTACTTAACCGATGTGGGATTTGCCTAAGGTGTGCTGGCCTTGCCACATACACCCCCCCTTGGGGACTCAGCGTCCTCGCTGAGGTTGAGTACGAGGGGGTGGTCCTGTACATAAGAGGGGTGGTTCCAGAACATGGTTGAGGCCTTTTGGGCGGGTTGCAAAGCCTGCCTGAAAACAAAACCGTGAGGGGGTACTCGTACGGGCTGGAGCCCCAAAGCGGACAATATTGACCATGGGCTGGGCTATGACAATTGGTATCAGAGCCGACCCTCGTTCCTCTGGCCGGTGGTGGGGCAAACCTCAGCGAGGACGCTGAGTCCCCAAGGGGGGGTGTATGTGGCAAGGCCAGCACACCTTAGGCAAATCCCACATCGGTTAAGTACGAGGGGGTGGTCCTGTACATAAGAGGGGTGGTTCCAGAACATGGTTGAGGCCTTTTGGGCGGGTTGCAAAGCCTGCCTGAAAACAAAACCGTGAGGGGGTACTCGTACGGGCTGGAGCCCCAAAGCGGACAATATTGACCATGGGCTGGGCTATGACAGCCAACCATCTACAAGGTACCTTAGTTCTGATTACATTATGATTTCTGATGAGGGGGAGCCAGAGAGCTTCCAAGATGTGCAATCTTGCAAAGATAAAGATTGCTGGACAAAGGCCATGCAAGAGGAGATGAATTCTTTGAAAAAGAATGATACATATGAGCTGGTGAAACTTCCAAAAGGGAAGAGAACATTCAAGAACAAATAGGTGTATAAACTGAAGAAAGATGATGGCAACCTAGTGAGATACAAAGCTCGATTGGTCGTCAAAGGCTTTACTCAAAAGAAAGGTATTGACTTTGATGAGATTTTTTCACCAGTTGTGAAAATGAGTTCTATTCGAGTTGTGCTAGGTCTAGTAGTCAGTTTGAATATTGAGTTAGAGCAGCTTGATGTAAAGACCTCATTCTTGCATGGGGATCTAGAGGAAGAAATCTATATGGAACAACCAGAAGGTTTCAAGGTCAAGGGAAAAGAGGACATGGTTTGTCGTTTGAAGAAGAACTTGTACAGGTTGAAACAAGCACCGCGACAATGGTATAAAAAGTTTGATTCTTTCATGGTGAATCAAGGATACAAAAGGACAGATGCAGATCCTTGTGTATATGTCCAGAAATTCCCTGATGGTAAATTTATTATCCTTCTCTTATATGTTGATGATATGCTAATCGTTGGACCAGATGCATATATGATTAGCAAGTTAAAAAGTGATTTGTGAAAAGCATTTGACATGAAGGATTTGGGATCGGCAAGGCGAATTCTCGGAATGGAGATTATCCGAGACAGAAAGTCCTGCAAGTTATGGTTATCACAGGAAAAATATATTGAACGAGTTCTAGAGAGGTTCAATATGAAGAATGCTAAACCAGTTAGCACTGCGCTTGTCGCTCACTTCAAGTTGAGTAAGAAATCTTATCCATCAATAGAGAAAGAAAAAGGAGATATGTCAAATGTTTCATATTCTTCAGCGGTCGGAAGTTTGATGCACGCAATGGTGTCTACGAGACCAGATATCGCTCATGCAGTTGGCGTTGTGAGCGAATTTCTGTCAAATCCCGAGAAGACACATTGAGAAGCAGTAAAGTAGATCTTCAGATACCTGAGAGGAACTTCAAAGTTATGTTTAACTTTTGGAGGTGAAAAGCATGCACTTGTTGGTTACACAGATGCAGATATGGCCGGTGATCTTGATGAAAGAAAAAATCTACATCAGGATACCTATTTTATTCTCAGGAGGAGCTATTTCATGGTAGTCGAGATTCCAAAAATGTGTTTCATTATCAACGACCGAAGTAGAGTACGTTGCAGCAACGGAAGCAGGAAAGGAAATGCTTTGATTAAAGTAATTCTTTCAAGAATTCGGTGTGCAGCAGGAAGAATATATAGTTTATTGTGATAGTTAAAGTGCGTTAGACTTGAACAAAAATACGTATCATGCACAGACGAAGCACATTGATGTAAGATATCATTGGCTTAGATCTGCCATTGAAGAGAAGCAGTTTCAGTTGCGAAAGATCCACACAGACAGAAATGCTGTGGATATATTGACAAAGGTCGTTCGAAAGGAAAAGTTCAAACTATGTGTCAAAGTGGCAAGAATGGAGAGTCTCACCATGTAGTCAGGAGGGGGAGAATTGTTGTGGGTCCCTCCGACATGTGGGACACACACAAATTTGAAAGAAAAAAAGGAAACAAACTACGTTTTTTTTTTTTGAAAGAGTAAACTACGTTTTTTTAAAAGGTCAAATAAGGCTGCAGACAAAGAAAAAAAGGGAAGAAAATGTTGAAATTTTGGACGCGTTAATAGCGCATCCATTCGATGGACGCGTTAATAATGTGTCCCCTTCTCCTATGAATAGGAGAAGGTTTTCCCTAAATAAACACATAAAAAGCAAAGAATAGGAATACACAATTAAGTATAGAGAATTTTAGGAAAAGGTTCCTAAAATTAGGAAAGAGAGAAAATAGTAAGGATTATAATTTTTTTGGATGTTTTTGGGAAACACTTAGAGTACCACTATTTTTGTAATCTCTTTTGTACCTACTATTTTTAGTGGAAGAATTATTCAGAGTTTTTTGTCCCGTGGACGTAGCCCATAACAGTTGAAGGATGAACCACGTAAATCTCGGTATCCTTATTTTTCATTTGGCATTTATGGTAATTATTTAATTTTTACCATGGTTATTATTTCTGGTGAATTCGATCGTTAATATCCAATACGTAATTATTGGAGGCCCCATTCAGGATCAGTTAGAATCCCAACAACAAAAGGAATAATTTTTTTTTTTTTTTAATGTTGTCCTTCTCTCCTTGTTAAATGTTACACTTATAGTGTAATAATGTCAGAATATACGCATAGAATGAGATTCTCATGCAAATTCATTTGTGTTAGGTACAATTGTTGAACTTACAGTGTAACAACTTATAGTTGAGATTCCCTGCAAATTCATATATGCTAAGTGCATTTTTTACACTTATAGTGTAACAACCTATAAACTATTGTTATTGTTATATTTAGTGTAACAACCTATAGGTTTTATTTACTCAATTTAAACCATATATGTGAATGAAAAAGGAGAAAGGAATGATTTTATGTATGGAATTGTATAAGTGATGGTATTATTGTTAGGAAGAAAGATATCGTTGTGTAAGAGGTGGTATTATTAAGAGGAAGAAAGGTATTTGGCTGGTTGCAAGAAGAATTTATATTATACTATCTCGTGAATGTTTGGAACTCAAAATGCTTATACATCTATCTATTGTATAACAATACTTCCTATTTATAGTCATTGCTTATTCTTCATTTTCTCTTTCTTTTATATCTTTAACTATTCTAAGTAAACTATAATTATACATATTGCTAGGGGCGGAGCTCCCTTAGGGCCTAAGGGTGCTGTGGCGCCCCAAAACTTTTTTTTTAAAAAACTTTCTTATGAAAATGATTTTAATCCTTCAAAATATAGAAAAATTGCATTAAAAAAAATTTTTTTATTGCTTTTTGTTATTGCACAACATGTTTGAAGATTTGTGGTATTTAGTAAGGTTTAAATTTCTTTTTTTTTGTTAATATATAATGGTAGATGTTTGTTGATCGAAATAATTACCTTATTTTGTTTAGATATGCTTTTTTTTTTTTTCTTATTATATTGTGTAACTATTTTGTTTTAGATTTGATAATAAAGGCAAATGTGATCATCTTATTTCAAGATAAATACTTATACTTATATGTAAAAGTTATTTGATTTAATTTTATTTTCCTGCATGATTCTAAATTTTTTTTTCTTATTATATTGTGTAACTGTTTTGTTTTAGATTTGATAATAAAGGTAAAAGTGATCATCTTATTTCAAGATAAATACTTATACTTATATGTAAAGTCATTCAATTTTATTTTATTTCCCCGCATGATTCTAAAATTTTTATTTTATATATTGTTATATTTATTGTGGAACAATATCATAAATATATTGTTAACTTTAACTTTAATTTTTAACTTATTGTGATCATCTTATTGTTATCATCCTTTTAACTTTAATTTTTTAAATTGTTACGTTGTAAGTGTGATAATGTCCTTTAACTTCAAATTTTCTAAAAGTTCGTGTTATATCTGTGTCTACATTTAACGTTTAACAAGGAGAGAGAGGGAAGAAAATATTTTTCCGACAAAAAAATATTGCTTTTGTTACAGCCATAATATAACAATGCATTTGTTACATTTAAAGTGTAATAAATACCTTTGAAATACTATATTCGTAAATACTTTTTGGAGGACATCATTTCTGTAATTAATAATTAGTTTTTTTCTAAACATGTCACGATCCATTTCTATTGACCGAATCAGCACTATGGCCTAGGTAGTAAACTCAAATACTAATTATAACTCTATAGACCCAATTAAATATTCAATTGGACGGTCCAATAAAATATTAATGATCCAAATTATTGTAAGTTCTTAATTCAAATACCAACGTGAATACATATATTCATCACTCGTTATCTTTTCAATCTTCACAGCCTTGCTCTACATGCATTTATAGGTATAATCATTAACTTACTCATTGGGCACCATTTAACTATTCGACTTGTACTATCAATTTTTCAAATAAAATTCACATGTAATTGATATTATTATTACAATCATAAAACTCTTATAATAACTGCATATATCCACTTCTATTACAAATATTAGAGGACCTTAGTTAAATAGGAACTATTGTACACATCTAGACATTACTTCAACAAACTCCGAGAAGAAGGATGAATTATGCTATTTTAAATTTGATAAAGTATTATATATTATTACTCTCATCAAAAGCAAGAATTTGTTTCTCTTCTTGACCAATTAAACTTCCACAACAATTTCTTGGAAATCCTCAATCTAATATCAAATTCACATACATTGCATATTTAGTTATTTACTTCCAGTTCTGTTGACATTTAAATTCCTATTATTCTTATTCATAATTCACTTTTATATTTTTAAACAAACTAATAACTTTAAATCCTTCACAAATTTATTTACTATTTTGAAATTCATATTTCTCTAAATGGGCATTGAAATCTATATTTATTTAAGAAATCATTAGGTTCACTTGAATCCATTTATTAAAATCCTTTGACTAAACTTAATTTTCTTTAAGAGACATATTTTATAAATACTTTGGCTAACTTAAAAGACATATTTTATTTCTGAAATTAACTTAGAGATTACCTTTTTCAAATCCAATTTAAAACAAGGATTTAACTTATTTACGTAAATCAAATGTATATACATATATACTCATACATTTATTTATCTTAATAAATAAATATTATATAGTTTTACCATATATATATTTTCATATATTTATTTACTTTACCAAATAATAAAATATAATTTTGTAGTAACATCTTTAATTTATTTACTTAAAATATCACTTAACATCTCATTTTTAAATACTTTGTCAAATTCAATCAAATACAAATAAATTTTGGTTTTTATTTATCTAATTCATTCTTTCATAATTTATTTCTTATTTAATATTACAAAATGTTATCTTGTATGATAAATTAATTCTTTAAGAATCCCTTTCTTTGCTTTTTCTGTAAAAATTTGACAGCATTTCATTTGTAATTTAGTTTATCCGAATTTCACATACTGTGCAAATTGCAATAACAACAGCCCATCCACCGTACTTCATAATAATTTTTTTCCATCCGCACTTACGGTATTTCATAAATTACCAATGTCAATATTTATTTTATTTTTGATTAATTCATTAATAAACTTAAATTGTCTAAATTTTAAATTTGAACTTTATACCAAATTTAACGGACTACATCTTAAAGTGTACCGATAAAAAATGGAATTTGAATTCGGATTCGGTGCACGAAATCCACATTTCTACCTCTTGGAGTCTCGCCGCCCGGAAAATCGACACTGCCAAGAATTTTGTAAAGACACCACCACCCGACTGCACATTGCAACTTCAGCTCGCCACACTTGTTGTGCCGGCTGGAAACAAACGGAGGGAGAGAGAGAGAGAGAGAGAGGTTACGCCGTCGACAAGGGAGTTGCTGGAGCCGTTCGATTGTGACGAGATCGTCGGAGACGGCGAAGGGGCTGCTGCGTCGTTCGCAACGGAGAGATCGCAGCTCGCCTGCCTGCTGTTAACCAGAGACGAAAACCGAGAGAGAGAAACTGGCTGCGCGACGACGAAGAGGAGGTGGCACCGGCTGGCTCAAGTGGTGGCCGGAATAACAGAAAGAGAGAGAGGAAGGGCGGCTTACTGCCGCTGGAACGAGGAAGAGGAAAGAAGAAGAAGAGAAAGAAAAGAGAGGAAAAAAAAAAAAAAGATAAAAAAAAAAGCTGCTAGGGTTTTCTAGAATAATCCGGTTTATTTTGAACTGAGTTTGATCAAAACCAAGGATTTGGTCTGATTTCCACTTGATTTATATGTTTTTTCATTTGGTTTGAAGATTTAAACTGATTTATGAGTCTGATTTAATAATAATAATAATAATAAAATGTATTCTTTTAAGTGGTTGTATAATGCCATTGGTTGGAATTAAAAATTAGCTTTTTAATGAAAAATCTATAAAATTGAATTTTTGGATATTTCGAAACACCATTTTCGTAAAAGCCCCAAAACCTGCATAAGAGTTTGCCTTCCACCCAACTTAGTGCTTCCTTAAAGGATAAAGCTTCGGCAACATTGATGTCTGCTGCACTAGATAAGTCCAACTGACAGGCGTTAAAAAAACTCGCATCTGTAGTACGCAAAAACCAATTGGTGGTATTATCCAGACAGCTGGGCGTGATTAACTGGAATCGGCAAACAACAGTTGAGCGGACTGCCAAGCCTTTTGCCAAATGGAAGCAGCTCTAAATTGCCCTCTGCAACATAGCACAGTGTTCGGATTTTGCAATGTAACCCACAAAATCAAGCAAAATGTGCGGACATCAGCTGAAACACATGTAATGACCATATACTAATAGAATCCTTGTTAACTTTTTTTGTGTGCTGAAAAGTAGAATTTGAATTTACAATTAGTATAATTACCTATATATCCTTTCAATTAATGCAAAGGTGAAAGTTTTAGTTTCGTTAATTTTTATTGACATGGCAAAATATGCCTATATGTAGGTCATGCAATAAGCCTAAAATAAGCTAGGCTACATGTAACTCTATTTACCAACAAGTTAACGTATTTTATGTTAGGATTTCTAGGCGTGGAAACCCTAAATGATAGTGTGTGTTTGCTGGGAAAAGGGAAGTAAGTTCAGGAAAAAGAAAGAAAAAAAAAAAAGAAAAAAAAAGAATTAACAAGTTGCAAATTCAAGGTTTAGATCTGCCCTTAAAAAATAAATTGGCATCCACCAATCCATATAATGATTGCCATGCGGCAATAAAAATGGAAGAAATGACCTAATTAAGCTCTTAGAGCAACATACGAACAAATAGTGTACTTTTGAAAAAATAATAAAGACTAGTTAAAACTTTGAATTAGTCACATGTTATTAATTAATGCAAATTAATTATCATTAACAATAAAAAGAGAAATTGTTTTGTCCAGTAGTAGGTCTTTTAAAAAAATCTAACAAAAAAGTGGTAAGAAGATAATTAGGCAAAATAGTAAAAGAATGTGATCAAACAATGTCAAAGAATAAAAATGTGATCAAACCCACTGTCTGATAGAATGCATCTAGACAAATTGGTCAAAATGACTAGAAAATAAAAATGAATTTGAATTGCTAAAAAAGAGATGAGCAATCAATGAAATACATCAGGGATTCAAACATCTCAATTATTCAAAAATCAAAAGAAGAAAGAAGAAAGAAACATAAAAGAAATTGCATTGCCCATCAAGTATGATTGTATGGGGAAAACTCCTTTCTTGAAATTTAGATCCATGTTCTTGATTTAGCTAAGTGGCTTCCCAGCTAGAAATGCTTTAAATAATGCTAGTGATCTCTTGGGTGATGAAAATGGTGCCAAATGAGACCCTCCTCTAATTGTTGTAAAACTTAATATGTCTCCATAAACTTCTGTCCATCCACCAACCTGAACAACAACAAATAAACTTAATTGTTGTAAATTTCCTTTTTTTTTTTTTTTTTTGGTTTTTTTAAGAATAAATTATTTCCTTTAAAAAACTATCATAAGACAAAAAATAATCCATTTTGCTCCTTCAAATTCAAAAATTTATATTTGGCCCTTCAAATTTCAACTTCTAGTTGGATCCATGGGCATAGCAAAACTTTCTGGCATAACAAACTTAATTAGGTATCAAGTCCTTTGGTTCTTAACAACATATACTTATTATGTATAGAAAAAGGCTAACCTGTTTATCTTCAATCCAACCTCTATAAGCCACAGTTGCATTCAGTCCCAGCTGCTTTGCCAAATTATTTACCAATGTTCTTGACCCAATAAATGGAATAACCGAATCTTGGTCTCCACTGTATCATTATTTTCAAAAACGAGAATTAATTGACTAAAAATTGTCTCTCCTTTTTCACTGAGAAATGTAAAATCAAATTACGTACCTGTATATTAGAACCCGAATGCCTGAACTGACAAGTGAACCCACCACGCCAATGGTAGGTATCTCAAGGTTTTCCCTATCGTAGTTAACTACTCTGCAATAAGCGATAGTATATGTTATCAAAATATGTAATATGGAAAATTATCTATGAGGCTTAAGAGTGTGGAATTGTAAATTACTGGCTGCAGGAACTCCACTTGGCGATTCCTACTAGCTGGGCATGAAGAGCTTCTTGAACATTTTTGAAGTTCAAGTATTCATAAGTCTTTTCTTGTACACAAAGATCGATATTTTCTGAAGCTTTCTGCGTATAAGGAGAGCTTACGGGCTTGCTAGAATTTTCTTGTAATGATTTAGAAAATCGGAACCTTGCCCTCAAAGGATGATCATTCACTTTCAGTTGTGCTTGGCCATAAGAAACACAAACATCAGAAGTGACATCATACTCATCAATTTCATAAGGAATTTCTGCCGAAATTCGATCATTAACAGCTTCACAATCAGGTGAAAGAGAGCCTCTTATTCCCTCTCTCCATAGCTGTGACATGTTACAAGTTGAAGTGAGAAGTTGATAAGTAGAATCTGAGATCAACCCATGAGACCAGTAGTAGTATCCCTCTGAGTTCATGTCCGTACTGAATTCCAGGAGAGGGTTTCCTAGCTGAAAGAAAAAAGAGAGAATAATGAAATAAAATAGTGAGTAAAAATGCCTAAATCATTTTTAATTTCTTTGGGACTGGTATCTCCTTACAGCTATTCCCTTCAAATTGAATTTTAATCCTGATTGAACGATGAGATTTGCAAGTTGTGGGACATAGTGACCTAATAAAGGAGTTAAGGACATCAAATCCCTGTCCAAGAGATAAATATTTCCTAATATATTTTCATTACAAAGAAAAGTAAACCTGCATAGCTCTCCCCAGTGATAAAGAAATCTCTGTTCTTGTAATCAGGAAATTTTTCAAACCACTGTTGCAGGAACACCAGATTATCTTGTGCTGAAGAAAAAGCAATCCTGATATCAGTTTTGGCGAAACAAAATCTAACCAATAGAATTATTTTTATTTATACCAAGTAAGATGGAGTATAAAAATTTATACCTTTAAGCATTCTAAATAAGAAATTTACCAGATTTGATAGTATCATACCTGTGATAGTGTCGTTCACAGAGTCATAGAAAGATGTGTTAGCAGAATAGGAGAAACCAACTCCTGCTGGTGATTCCAAATATAGAATATTTGCTTCTGTTGCACATATATATAAAATAGAATGTTAGTTCGGTTGGTCAATCAGCGCATTAAAGAACACAAGAAAAAAAAAAACACAACATAAATTAATAACAGTGGCACCTTTGTTCCAACTATATTCATTTCTGGTCAGATTCACTCCACCAGCTGGCCTGAAGGGACCATGCTCAGAAAAAGCTCCAGCTCCAACAGAAGAACAACCAGGTCCTGCAAATTTATTCCAATAATTCAAATCAGTGCACGTCTATACATATATGCAAAAGAAAAAGGTGATATTTGTGTTTAAATTTTCATTTATATTTCTTTTTAATTCTAAAAATTCTTCAGGCAGCTAGTTTATTAAGTAAAATGGGTTACCTCCATTTAACCAGAGAACGAGAGGTTTTGAAGCAGGGTTTGTTTCTGCTTCAACAAAGTAATAGAAAAGAGCTCTCTGTTGCTTTTCATCAACGGTAATATACCCAGCGTATTGCTGGAAACTGACTTGCGGTTGCCCTGGTAAACTAACTATTTTATTATCTTCTTTGGAGGATGCTCTGCATATTTGCATGAAACTCATGCAAATTAAAGCCATTACTAACCATGATTGAGATTTCATGGTGGAGAGAGAGAGAGAGAGAGAGAGAGAGAGAGAGAACAATAAAGAGTGATATAGGAGAGCAGAGCTCAATGTCCTGGTTGTCAAATTGTAGGGTTTTATAGCTTTCCAAACAGTATTTTATCAGCTGGATGTAATTTCCCAAACTTTGTAATAATAATTACATGGAACGGCCATATCTCATCGTGATTTACGCAATAAGAGAAATGAATAGAGCCAGGCAGTAAGTCCCACCTAAGTAATACACGTTGACCAAACAAAGAGATAGAGACAGGCCAAAGGTATATCACATACACAAAAATTATGTGCCGGCTCAAAATCCTTGCAATTTCATCGTTGACTTCATCGCCTTTGTGGAAGCCAAAAGGGTCTTTTAGATACACCAAAATTAATAGAACAATGTGTGCGTATGTTGTGTGTACACATACTCCAAAGTTAGAGATTATAAAAAGAAGAGAGAAAATTACTATTTCATCCCTCAGGTTTGATCAAATTACTAACTTAGTCCATATATTTTGGTCAAATTATTTGGACATCCTTAAAGTTTGATTCCGTCTCACAATATAGTCCATCCGTCAAAAAATGCTGATTTTCCATTAATTTTACATGAAAAGACAAAAAACCATATTGTGGGACCCACAAATAACAAAAGCCCATATGGAAAAAAGCAACACAAGCATAACTATCCTTGAATAGTTCCTCAAAGAACACAAATTTCTCTCAATTCCATCACAACCCAAATGCTAATTCAAAGCAAAGAACATAAAATAACTAATTAAGCAACCAATTCCAAGATAATAGAATCTAAAACAACCCGTAATTTTATTTTCAAAACTTTAGAATTTTATTAAATTAAAAATCTGAATTTTTGACGGTATGGGCCGTAAACACTGAACAATTCTAATTTGAGCCCAAAATTTCACGAGTTAGGCCCAAGCCCAAATAAAATGTCGAAAATAAATTTTGAATCATAAACAGTTAAAATTTTTGAGAAATACTACGAAACCCCGAAATTTAACCTATTATGAATATGTAAATTAATTATTCTAAAATCAAATATCATTACTATTACTATTTTTATTATTATCAAGTAAATGGAGGAAATGTTTTCTAACCTAACTAAATAATTACAATAAAATCGAATTGAACCTGGGAATCAAATCGTTTTTTTTTCGGAAACCATATGAATAATCTGAAAACCAAGTGAAAAAACCTCCAAACCGAGCAAGAATCGAGCGAAATCGTTGAATCTGATCAAACCGGTTCGAATCGAACCGGAATGATCTAGAAACCGACCTACTTTCTTTCTTTCTTTCTTTTCTCTCCTTTCTTCTTCTTCCAGCAGCGTCGACCTCACCCCTCCCCTCTCCTCCTCTCATTTTTTCAACGACCAGAGACCCGCGCCGCGCCTCCTCGTCGTCGACTCCTCGCCGCGCCTCCTCGTCGTCGACTCCTCGCCGCAGCAGTCCGGTCTTCCTTTCCCTTCTCTCCGTTTCCGTTTCTTATGAGCGCCAAAGTCACAACGAAGCAGGAGACTTCAGCACGATCGGGACAATTGCGTCTTCGTCCTTCTCTCCGAGCAACTCCGGCGACTATCGCCGACAAGGTAAGCCGATTATCCTCCCTCCTCACTCTTTTGCAAATTAAATTGCATAAATTTCAAGATCTTTGTAGTTAGAGTTTTCAGGTACTGTTTATACAAAAAAAAAAAAAATTTAAAAAGATTTATAGAAATCTTGAATTAAACTACAAACTAAAGTTATGAACTAAGTTTGCTAGATGTTAATAAGTAGTATAGAGGGTTCATTACACAATTTGTTAGAGGAATTGATAATCCCTTAAAGATGGCAGTAGTTTAATGGTTATTTGCTTGAGTTTTCACTATGATAGGAAGGAAATCTTGAATTTTTATCATTCCAAATGAGTTGCAGACTGAAATTTTTTTAAAAAATGTGTAGGCTAATGTGTTTGCTGCATATTCTATATAATAAATTAGAGCAATTTTAAAATGGCAGCAGCTATTTCTCATTATTTCTATAAACCATTGCTTGATATGGATTATAGGATGTTAAGAATCTAAGTTTTGATGGCAAATGAGTGAAGTTTGTGCATATATGTATAAGTCTAAGTTAAGGAGAACCTATTGCATTTGGTGGGTAGTAGCTATTGCAAGTAATTGTTGCCATTTTTATATGAACTAACATAGAAATGGATATATTCTCAATATTTTTGTGATGGATACCATTGGTTAATGCTCAATAGCTTCAATCTTGTTAGGTAACGATTCGATGGTAAACATAATTTACTATAATCTAGAAATTGTATTTTCGTGGCAAGATGAAGGAAATTTAGGAGGCTTTAGTTATACGTTCAAGTTGTGAGTTGGGTTACCTAGTAGAAGGATTTATGAAATTGTAATTTAATTGAAGCATTGGTTCTTAGTGGCTAGTTTAGAATTTTAGTAAATGTTTAAAGATGTTGTTTATACCTTAAGCAAGGATGATGAAATAAAGGTTTAATAAGGAGTTTTATAATAGTTAGAAGCTAATTAACTTAATGGTATAAGTTCTGTTTATATGTATATGTATAAAAGATTTCATTTATTTGTCAATTAGCTAAAGAAGCTGATTATATTTATGTGAAGCAAAGAATGTTCAATAATATTATTGGAACCTGTTTGAAGGTTATTGTAAGTTGTGAATTAATAGTTGAATGTTGACATTATTATTTGGATGGAGGAAAGGAAATTTAACTGTTTGATCGTCCGACGGATGGGCTGTGTGCATTGATTGATAAATATATATAATATTGTGATATTTGAGCAGGTAGATAGTCCAATTTTTAGGGTAGGTGCTGCCAAAATTTCGATAAGAACTTAGACTAATTTTAATTAACAATATAATTAATAAGTTTATTTAGATTTATTCTATAACTTAATGCATAGTAAATAAAGTGCTCTAATTATTTTACTATCATCATTATTTATTTAATTATTCAATTACTTATTTATTTTCATTATTATTGTTTATTATTATTATTATTTATTCTATCATTGATGTTTATTGTTAATATTATTTATTTATTTGCATTTGAGTATGAATGTCTAATTGTGCATTGCATTCCGATGTTTAACTGTTCAATATGTCTGCATTTAATTGCAATGCTTGATTAGTTGTGATGTGACAATGCATTGCCATGTTTGTGTGGGATTGGGATGAAGTGGGTCACCATGGGTTTGTAAGGACGGTCGATAAAATATGGATCCTGATTATGATGAAATTGTGAAATTTGGACCGTCAGCCGGGTAAATGGGAGATTGGCGCCCCCGTGTGCACCTGTTGATATGATATGGATGATATGGAAAAGAAAAGAGAGAATGTAAAATAAATTATTGAGAGGACTGGTCAAGTGAGGATTAGACCAGTCAGCCAGATATGTGGAATTGGCTCCCTGGGTGCACATGTTTGAGAGGATGGGCTGTTTGAGAGGACGGCTCATCGGGGGATTCGGTGACGCCACTGACCAATTTTCACGTGATGTGATTATGTGAAGATGTTAATAATTGTGAGTGCTGGTAATATGTCATTTGTGTGACTGGCTGTGTGAGCATATAACTAGTCGGATGACTAGATTAATATATTTATTTATTTGTGTGAATGCGTGTGCTGTGCAATAAGTATTACTTCTTAGAAGGCTCACATATCTTGTTTAATTTTTCAGGAAGTTTCTCTTCAATTCGGTAAAACTATGTTTCTTCGCTGCAGGGCTAAAAAGAAATTTCCCTAGTTCGATAATCATGTTGCTATGTAACTATATGTATAAAAGCTATGTATACCAAACAATTAGTGATTCCGCAGTTGTAGAATTTGTGTACAATTAGTCGTGTATTAACATAGACGATATAATTATGTGAGCCCATATTAAAAATGTAATGTATTGTTAATTAGGCCCGAACTGTGAAATATTGTAGGTGATAAATTTGGGCCGAGATTTAATAGAATCTTGAGGTTTATTTTTCTATAAATATGGGCTGAATGTTTAAAATTCTATTGAGATAGTAAATTTTTAGTGTTTCAGGTTTACTATGGGCCTCGGGGGCCTTAATCTTACCTGGGCCCTAGTGTAGGTCCGGCCCATGGAATCGGGTCGTGACAGAGTCAATCATCAATTACAAGAGCGAACCTTACCTTGAAAAGAAATTTACAAAAATCTGTTAATTAAGAAAATATTTCTATCAAATTGGTTTGCTATTTTGGTGGGGGGGGGGGTGGGGGAGACACCAAGCCAATAGCAATCGGAGTTTTCGTCACATGAAAAGCCAACTAATAAACAATGGTTGCAAAAAGACAACCAAAGACAACAATTTTTGTTGACAAGCGTCAGAAGCCCAGAAGAAAAATAACCAAAAAGCTAACGAACTATTGATTATATCGTTTTTTTGAGTCGTAGAGAGTATAAATTTAGCCCAAATAATAAAAACCCAGTTGAACTTCACCATTGCCAATTAATTCTTCAAATACTTAGTTGAAGAAATCTTTGCGATTCTTTTCCGCATCTTTCTTCTCTTTCACTGTGGATGAGATTGATTAATACCAACATCAATTTTTCAAGGTTTCATGGAGTCCACAAGGACGCAGTTGCCTAAGCTGAATCAGAATTCCTTCTAGATCACCGAAGACAGGGTTTGGTGGGATAGCTTCGGCTTGGTATTGGCCGACGTAGGATGGAACTCCGATGGCAAGCTCGTCTTTTTGTGCTATATTTTTTTTCTTTTGGTCAAGCTTTCCTTGATTAGAGATTGATGAGTTGGAGGAAGAAAAAAAGATTAATTCTTGAGATCAAACAAGAAGCAAGATTACGATTGAGTTTTTTGGAAGGAAAGCGCATTTGATTAACGTTGAAGGGAGATAGGGAGAGTGAAAAATTTATTTTTTAAATATTTTATGGGTCCCACAGTATGATTTTTTTAGTCTTTTCATGTAATGGAAAATCACCTTTTTTTTTTTTTTACGGAAGGACTATATTGTGAGATAGAAGCAAATTTCAGAGATGTCTGAATAATTTGACTAAAATACATGCATGAAGTTAATAATTCGGTCAAAAATCATGGATGAAATAGTAATTTTTTCAAAAGATGAAGAAGAAGAAGAAGAAGAAGGTCCACTATTGGGTTTTTTATATTCAATTATATTCAGTTTGTGTTCCACAACAAATTTTTAAATAGCTTTAGCGTTTTGATTGGTCAAAATGCTAAAAGCTATTTTTTATAGTGTTCGGTAATATAGCATTTGAACTAGCTTTTATAGGTTAAGGTAGTGTTTTATAAAAGGTTAACATTTGTAACATTTAACTTTTAGCGTTTTGTGAAAAGCCTGCTACAACTACTCAAACAACTACAACTATTCAAATAGTTAAATGCTATTAAAACAGCTAACAACTACCAAAATAACTAATTTTGACTAAACAGATCCCTTTATGTGATTGATTACTATTTTATTTTATATAATTATATTTAAAAGGAAAATGGTACCTGACTTGTAACGAGCCTGGATGATGGCATATAGATTATTATATATAATCTAAACTTCTATTCTAGAGTTGCAGAGAATTTTTAACTCCTTAAGGGATAAATAGGGTTTTAGTCTCTTTCATTTGTAGCCCTATATGTTAGCTTTTCAATGGCTCATGTAGCATGAGACTAGGACACCTACAATTCTAGAAAATCCTAAATTACATAGCAAGGGTTAGAATTAAGAAAATGATAGAAATTCCTCAATTAAAGCAATTATTCACAAAACTCACTTGAACTGTATCCAATTGATCAATAAACACTAATAATCCAAAATTAGGTATACATTTATAGCAAATATTAAGTGTAATTACAACAAAATATAATATTTGCTCTCATCAGTAACAATTCCAAAGCAAGAAGGATTACATCATATATCTATGTAGGACCTTTGTTGATTTCCATGTTAAGGCAGTTCACTAAAGGTAAAGATTTGATTAGACTAGTTGTTACATGGTTTGCTACTGCTTATTTGACTTTAGGATGCCTTAATGAGCAAAAGGAATCTTTGATGTCCATGTTTACTTCCAAACATGGAAAGCTAGCAAGTTCACTTTCAACACAGGATTCTAGATTTTGAAAAGATATTTTAACATGTCTTAAGACTGCATTTCCTCTCATCAAAGTGCTTAGATTGGTTGATTCAGAAGAAAAATCAACCATGGATTTCATTTATGAAGAGATGGACCATGCAAAAGAGAAGTAGAACTAATTTCAATGGTGTTAAGAAAAGGTAAAAAGCCAATTCTTTTAAACTTGCTTTTATTGTTTGATTTTTTTCAAACTTTTGCTAATTAATTTTTTCTAATTTATTTAAACTATGCGCATATATATAAAACCATTGATGAAAGATGAGAGCTCAATTATTTAGGCCTTTACATGAAGCAACTTACTACTTGAACCCTCATTATCATTATAGTCCTAATTTTAGGCCTAATGCTGAAATTAAGATTGGACTCTATAATTACCTTCAAAGAATGGTTTCGGATGTAGCTGAGTGCAAAATTGATCTACAAATATTCTTTCAATAATAGAAAAATTTTATTTGGTATTGAAGCTGCAAAGTTAGCTAGGGACAAAAAAATCTCCAGCTAACTGGCGAAATTCTTATAGTGAACAATGCCCTAAGTTGCCAAAATTTGCAATTCAAATATTAGGTTTGACTTGCAGTTCTTCTAGTTGTGAGCGTAATTGGACTGCATTTGAAATGGTAATAAGATTACTAAACCTTGTGATATATTTTTTAATGAATCAGAATTTTTTTAAATATATAAACTTCATTTAACAATACTTATTTAGTGATTTCTCTATAGATTTGCATAAAGAAAAGAAATAGCTTGCACCGAAACAAGATGAATGATTTGGTCTTTATCATGTATAATTTGAAGTTAAAAGAGAGAAAAGTTAGAAGATGTTATGAACAACCTTCTTTTAAAGAACTATCATCTGATCATGATTGGATAATTGAGGAAATTGATATTGCTTCACCTTCAACATCAAGAAATGATCGATTGAATGTTCTTCAAAGTGGAGCAACTAAGAATATAAAAAGTCAAGAAATAGGAGAATATGAAAGTGGTAGAAATGAATGAGCAAATGTCAATATAGAAAGTAAAAAAAAAGGAGATGATTTACAATTCCATGGCTATAATTACGATGTTATTGGAGATGACATTGGTAGTGGCTTTGATGACATAAGCAGTGAATTTGGTGATTATGAAGAATATGGTGGAGATGAAACAACTGAAGATGATATTGAAGGGGCTAGTCTTGAAAAAAAATGCTGATGACTTTCTAATTTCTTGCATTTTAAATGTATTTAGTGTTATTGTCACTTATGACTTACTAGTTGTCATGTTATTTTTTGATTATGTTTCTAGTGGATTAAACATAGTATGCATTATGTTTTTAATTAATTTGTGATGTGTGTTCTGTGCTTTATGCATCATGACGCAATTCTATCTTCTTTTTTTTTTTTTTTTTTATATATAATTTTTATTCTTGAATTATTACCAACGTGTGTATGGAGCTCTATTATTGTATTTTAGGTGGTTTGTAAAATCTTGTGATTTTACAATTTGAATTTACTTTACGATTTTGAGTTCGCATGACTTTGCAAGTAAATTACAATCCTACTTATAATTTGTATAAATCCTATCTAAAGATATTTACAAGTTTAAGCACAAGTATAAATTAAACTTAAACGCAATTAAAAATAAATATATCGTATTATTTAAAACACAAATGAAATAAAATAAAAGATATAAGCTAATAAAACAATTTTAACCTACAAACTCTACTAGGCTGTACTCAAAAACCTAAAATGTCGAGTCCTCAAGGCTTCTCCATTACAAACTAGGCTATTGGGTTTTTTGGCTGGGGTCAATAACGCCCAATCCATAGGTTTTTAGACCCACACCTTTAAAGTCCATGTGTAACTTCACTAGCATACATTCTAGGCCATCTCATATGTAGCCGCTTGAGATAATTGAAGAACTATTGTCTCTTTGTCCTTATTATCCTTTCACATCGAGGATACGTGATTTTTCCCAAAAGAGAAATTTGGAAATAATCGAGTCGAACGGACTTGGTTTGATTTTATTTAATAAATCGGTTTTCTTTGTTTATTCCATTCGTTTATCCTCAGAAAATGGTTCTCTTACTTTGGTAAGACTTTTATATTTGGAGTTGCCGCCCTTATTAGGGAAAATTCTTGAATTAATTGATTCTTTGAAATCGACTAACTCGGTTTTAAATCAGTTACGGAGTTCAGGAGTTAGGTGGGATAATGGAAGGTGTTAGGCACCCCTATCGGCCGGTTAAACTGGCCTCCTCGTTGTCTAAAGATTCACAATTAATAATAATGCGATTAACTAAAATTGAGATGCTAAAAATGATTTAAATGCAATTTTGAAGAAATGACAATTTATGCAAATAATTCTTAAGCTTAAAGACATAAACATAAACATTCACGAAGAAAGGGGAAGGAGAAAAGAATACAACCCATTCCTAAATATACAATTTACCCTAATCCCTCCAAAATTTTCCCAAAACCCAAATAATTATTACATACAAGCTTTAGTTGAGATCCATTAAGATGTCATTAAATTAGGTAATAACACAACATTAAAGCACAATGAGAAATAAACATCCATACAATCAACATAAGCTCAAAGATATACATTATTCACAAAATTAAAGATCACATATTCCAACCAACAACCACTCATTCATTCACAAAATGAAAATATGATGCATGTTAGAGATACTAAATTAATGAATAAAGGGGTTAGCACAATAATATGATAGAGATATACTATTAACCATGCATAATTAATAGTATAGCTATGAATGATTTTCTATTGACAATTATTTCTTTGTATTTAATTGGAAATTTGCATTAAATAAATTTTATTAGCATATGAATAATAATTGTGATTAGTACATTTTGTATGTATTTAATTGGACCAAGTAGAGAATGGATGTTTAGTACTGACTGTTAAACATATTCTCTAGGACATTAGAAATAATGTTTATTGTTCTTAATCTTGATTTATTTTAATATGAGCAAACATTGATTGTCTTGTGCTTTGATTCATTAAAGGGTGAGTTTCATTATTGGAATAATATTCTCGGTGAATTGGGCAAAGATTTTTTGTGTTTGTGAAATATTAATTAATGATAGAATCCATGTCTCGGTTTAGAGATTGATGATGCACTTTAAGTAAGCTTATAAGGTTTCATAGTGTAAACCCTGCAGGTGGATATTGAATCCGACACATGAAATAAGTTGAGCGACAATCTTAAAGTTATATTGTGATTTAAATAAATTGTCAGTAAGTTATTTAAATGACAGCATCTGTAATCTTAACATGGGGAACATTATTTTATTATGTTGTGGAATAGTAAAATAAATAAGGAGTTCAGTCATGAGTTTTTAGTGGAATAATTCATGATTAATTATAATAAGAATATGTTGGTCTACATAGGTTCTTATTATAATTAGTAGCCTGATTTATTTTATTCCTGCGGTCCCTGTAGTGCCCTAATTATTTGGAAAGTTAAGGGTGTATTAAATAATAGATAAATTATTTAGTTTTAAAATAATTGATTTTATTTTAATTAAATAATTTTTTATTTAATTTATTTTATATTAAAAAATATCTTCCTATCGAAGAGAGGTTTTTTAATATAAGATTGGAAAACCCTAAGAATATATAGACGCACGTTATTCTATTCTCTGCCACTCAGAGAGTTCCAAAAGAGAGATAGTTAGGGATTACTGCAGAAGATCGTGGGTGACTCCAAGATCTCTGAAAAGAAGACCGGTGAGCGATTCTGCGCTTCAAGAGGTCAGTTTATTGATTTGTTCGATAATGTTTTTAGTTTGCCTCATATGGTTTCGATAAGGGTTGTTTCCGCTTTATACCCGCTCCCATCAATTGGTATCAAAGCCATACGAAACTGTATGATGGTGGCTATTTTGTCATGTTTCAATCGTGTATCTATTATCTGTTTTGATTGTTTGATTGGTACATGGTTAAGACAGCTTCAAGAGTTTTTGAAGGACAGCAGCACAAAAGTGCAGTACCTGATACAATTTTTTTTTTGAAACTGTAGTTTTTAATGGGCAATTAATATATAAAAAAAAAAAAGCATATATATATATATATATTTTGGGTGTTGTTTCGATGAACAGGAGAGGGGCAAGAAAAGACAAAATTTTATTTTTGTTTTGAAGATCAGTAGAGGGGCAAGAAAAAAAAAAAAAAAAAAAAAAAAAAAAGCCGGCCAGCAGCGTTAATGCAGGTTGAAGGGAAAAAGGGGCGGCGGCTAGGGCTTCTTCGTGAAGAAGAAGCTGCTGCTTGCCAAATTTCCCTTCTGGTCCCTCAATTTGTTAAATTTTATATTTTGACCCCTGATCTTTAAGTTTTTATTTTTTGACCCTGGATCTTCTGTTTATTATATTTTAACCCCTGAACTTTAATTGTTTATATTTTGACCCAGAAAGTATCAGTTATTCCGTTTTAGCCCCCTGGAGTTATTTAAATTATAAAGTGACCCTGATTGTTTCTGGTATTATTAAAATTGCCTAGATGTTTTCCGATTTTTGCAATTTTGGCCCAATAGTTTCTGTTTTATGCAAAATAGTCCAAACAAGTTCTGAAATTTGCGAAATGGCCCAGAATGTTTCTGTTTTTGCAAGATAAACCCAGAATGTTTTAATTTATTTGCATAAATAGACCAGAACACTAAATTTTAACATTTTCAACCAAAAAATGTTAATTTTATTTGCAAAATTGTCTTAAAAATATATTATTTTGCAATTTTGATTATAATTAATTTATTTTAATTATATGAATTAATTTGTGAGTGGTTTTTTATTACTTTCTAGTTGTAATTATTTGCATTTCTTCCCCATCGGAAGATGTCATGTTTTAATATAATTACTGAGCTAGTCTAATTTGTCTGTATTGATTTAACTCTCCATCTGAGTAAATTAATTAGTGACATGAATTAGATGTAATATTTTCTCACACATTAATGTTAATTTAAGAGGCATGTTATCTCCCATCGAGTAGTATGTGCCGGTCTTATCTAATTATAATATGCAAAACATGTGATTGGTTGAATTCTCCCATCGAGGTTGCTATTCATGAATGTTGTGAATGTGTATTTTTTTTGAATTGTGATATCAAAGTTGTATATTTGCAATTTGATTTATTCAATGTTTATTATTGATATGCTATTTTGTTTAATGCATGAAATAGAAATGGCATCATTCAGTCCCCTTGCAAACATCTTAACCCAAAACAAACTTGAGGGTCCAAACTATGCTGACTGGAAGAGGAATTTGGACATTTTGCTTACTGCTGAGGAGTATAAGTTTGTGCTTACTGAAGTTTGTCCTGAAAAACCCGGTGAGGGTGCCTCTGAGGAGGTCACCAGAGCTTACCAGAAATGGGTTAAAGCTGATGAGATGGCGCGATGTTACATTTTGGCTTCTGTGTCAAATGTTTTGCAACATCAGCATCAGAAGATGGACACAGCTTTTGACATGCTCGAAAATCTCAAGGAGATGTTTGGAGATCAAACTAGTGCAGCAAGGCAAAATGCATTGAGGGAGATTCTTACTTCCAAAATGGAGGAGGGAACTCCAGTTAGAACTCATGTCTTGAAGATGATGAGTCTTCTGAATGACATGGAGGTTCTTGGTGCTGAGGTTGACAATGCTACACAGATAGAAATGATCTTGAACACTTTGCCAGCCAGTTTTCAGCAATTTCGTTTGAACTATAACATGAATAAGATGGATTTCACTCTGTCTAAGTTGCTGAATGAGCTGGTGGCTGCTGAGACTATCATTAAGCAAGGAGCTGCACCTGTTGTGCTTAATGTTGAGCGAGGTTCTTCTTCTGCCCAGAACAAGGGTAAGAAGAAGAAAAATGCTCACAAGACTAAGCCTAAAACAAGTGGTGCATCTACTAGTGCAAGTGTTGCTGTGAAAAAGCCTAAGGGTAAGTGTTTTCACTGCAAGCAACCTGGGCACTGGAAGTCACAATGTCCAACCTGGTTAGCCAAGAAAAAGCAAGGTATGTCTCTGTTTTATATGCTGATAGTTGAAACTTGTTTAGCGGTGTTGACTACACTCCAATGGTGTGTAGATTCTGGAGCCACTAATCATGTCTGCAATTCATTGCAGGGGTTTCAGGTAACTCGTCAGCTAAATAAAGGAGATGTAAGCATTTTTCTGGGAGATGGCACAGAAGTTGCAGTTCTAGCTATAGGAAATGTTTCTTTGAATTTTGAGAATAATAGAACTTTGTTTTTGAAGGATGTTTTATATGTACCTTCAATTAGAAGGAATTTAATTTCAGTTTCTAGTTTGAGCAAGAATGGATATTCGGTTTGTTTTAATGAATTTTATGATGATTCTGTCGTTATTAAATTTAGAAAACAAATGATATGTTCTGGCTCAATGATTGATGATCTTTTTATTCTCAAAGTTTCACCTGAATTGCAAATTCCTAATTCTGAAGTTAACTTTGATGTCATTGTTCCATTGAAAAGAAAACGTCCTATTGAATTTAGTCATACTTATTTGTGGCATTTAAGGCTTGGTCATATTAATTTAGATAGGATTTCTAGGTTGGTCAAGGATGGACCATTGAGTTCATTGAAAGTGGAGGCACTACCAACCTGTGAATCTTGTTTAGAAGGTAAAATGACTAAGAGGCCTTTTCCTATAAAGGGTAATAGAACTAATGATGTACTTGAATTAATTCATTCTGATTTGTGTGGTCCAATGAGTGTCCAAGCTAGGGGTGGTTTTGAGTATTTTGTGACTTTCACAGATGATTACTCAAGATATGGATACATTTACCTGTTGCGCCGTAAGTCTGAATGCTTTGAGAAATTCAAAGAGTTCAAGGCAGAAACGGAGAAACGACATGGAAAATATATCAAGTCGTTACGGTCTGACCGTGGTGGCGAATACCTCTCTAGGGAATTCATTACTTATTTATCAGAACAAGGAATTACTTCACAGTTGTCTGCACCTGGTATGCCACAACAGAATGGTGTAGCAGAAAGAAGAAATAGGACGCTTATGGAAATGGTTAGATCAATGATGAGTTATTCAGATTTGCCCATTTCGTTTTGGGGGTATGCCATAGAAACGGCAGCATATATTCTGAATTTGGTTCCATCTAAGTCAGTACCTAAAACTCCTACAGAACTGTGGACTGGGCGAAAGCCACGTCTAAGACATGTTCGGATGTGGGGTTGTCCAGCCCATGTGCTGAAAGGGAAAGCAGATAAGTTGGAATCAAAAACAGACTTATGCTTCTTTATTGGATATCCTAAAGGAACAAAAGGTGGTTTATTTTATAGTTCTCAAGATAAAACGGTCATTGTTAGCACCAATGCACATTATCTTGAGGAAGACTATATTAAAAACCATATTCCCAAAAGTCAATTAGCCTTGTATGAATTGAGAGGAGAAAATATACCAACTAGAACCTTTCCATTAGAACAACAACCTAAACCATCAATGGTTGGAGCTGACATTCCATTGCCTAGTCGTAGTGGAAGACATGTTAGTCGACCAGTAAATCAACATCAGCCTGAATATTCAGTACCTAACATTTCACTACCACCTGAAAGTAGTGGGAGTTATGTCGAAACTGAAGTGGCAGCTGTTGATCCAAATATACAGGAGCACAATGTTGGGGCTTCTAACATTTCATTGCCTCCTGGTGATGACAGACATGTTGAAGTTCCAGAACATGATCAAGATGTAGTCCCACCAGTCATGGACTTGCCGGCTTTACAGCCACAGCAAAATGAAGGTGTGATTGCAGAACCTGTAGTACTTCGTCGTAGTGGGAGAATTAGACGACCACCGGTTCGATATACACTTTTGGGAGAAGCTTTTGATAGAATCCCTGAAGAAGTGAATATTGAACCTGTCTGTTACGATGAAGCACTACAAGATAAAGATGCTGATAAGTGGCTTGTAGCTATGAAATCTGAGATGGAGTCCATGTACTCTAATCAAGTCTGGGAACTTGTAGAACCACCTGAAGGGGTTAAACCCATCGAATGTAAGTGGATCTATAAGAAAAAGAGGGGTATAGACGGTAAAGTGCAAACTTATAAGGCAAGGCTTGTTGCGAAAGGGTTTACTCAGAAAGAAGGGATCGATTATGAGGAAACTTTTTCGCCGGTAGCCATGCTAAAGTCTATTAGAACTCTTCTATCCATTGCAGCTCATTATGATTATGAGATTTGGCAAATGGATGTCAAGACAGCTTTCCTAAATGGAAGTCTTGATGAATGCATCTATATGAAGCAACCAGAAGGTTTCATAAACAATGGACAAGAAAATTTGCTTTGCAAATTGAATAGGTCCATTTATGGGCTTAAACAAGCATCTAGGTCATGGAATACTTGTTTTGACCAGGCGATCAAAAGTTTTGGCTTTGATCAGTGTCATGATGAGTCTTGTGTGTATAAGAAATGGAATGGTAGTAAGGTTGTTTTTCTGGTACTATATGTGGATGATATTCTGCTTATAGGGAATTGTGTAGGTATGTTGAATTCTGTCAAAGATTGGCTATCCCAACGTTTTGATATGAAGGATTTGGGAGAGGCTGCTCATATTCTTGGGATTAAGCTTATGCGAGATCGCAAGAAAAGGATGATTGGCTTATCTCAAGCACTTTATATTGATACCATTCTTGCTCGTTTCAGCATGCAGGATTCCAAGAAGGGTTTTCTTCCCTTTAGACATGGAATCACTCTATCTAAGGACCAATGTCCTAAGACACCTGAGGAGATAGAGAACATGAAGGCAGTTCCATATGCTTCTGCAGTTGGAAGCCTTATGTATGCAATGTTGTGTACCAGACCTGATATCTGTTTTGCTGTTGGCATGGTTAGCAGATTTCAATCTAATACTGGGCGAGAACACTGGACTGCAGTCAAGCATATAATCAAGTACTTGAAAAGGACTAGGGATTATATGTTAGTTTATCAATCTGACGATCTTGTACCCATTGGGTATACAGATTCGGATTTTCAGACTGATAAGGACTCTCGGAAGTCAACCTCTGGTAATGTTTTTGTCTTGGGAGGTGGAGCCATAAGTTGGAGGAGTATTAAGCAAACTTGTGTTGCTGACTCCACCATGGAAGCTGAATATGTGGCAGCTTCTGAAGCTGCAAAGGAAGCTGTATGGCTTAGGAACTTCCTTATGGATCTAGGCGTAGTTTCTTCAGTGCAATTGCCTATTACACTTTATTGTGATAATAGTGGGGCAGTTGCAAACTCGAAGGAGCCACGGAGCCATAAAAGGGCAAAACACATTGAGAGGAAGTATCATTTGATACGAGACATAGTTCAAAGGGGAGATGTGATAGTGACAAAGATTGCATCGGAAAACAACCTGGCAGATCCTTTTACAAAAAGCTTACCAGCAAAGACTTTTGACAGTCATGTAGAAGGAATGGGAGTTAAAGTTATAGATGCATGGTTATAAGTCTAAGTGGGAGATTGATAGAGATATACTATTAACCATGCATAATTAATAGTATAGCTATGAATGATTTTCTATTGACAATTATTTCTTTGTATTTAATTGGAAATTTGCATTAAATAAATGTTATTAGCATATGAATAATAATTGTGATTAGTACATTTTGTATGTATTTAATTGGACCAAGTAGAGAATGGATGTTTAGTACTGACTGTTAAACATATTCTCTAGGACATTAGAAATAATGTTTATTGTTCTTAATCTTGATTTATTTTAATATGAGCAAACATTGATTGTCTTGTGCTTTGATTCATTAAAGGGTGAGTTTCATTATTGGAATAATATTCTCGGTGAATTGGGCAAAGATTTTTTGTGTTTGTGAAATATTAATTAATGATAGAATCCATGTCTCGGTTTAGAGATTGATGATGCACTTTAAGTAAGCTTATAAGGTTTCATAGTGTAAACCCTGCAGGTGGATATTGAATCCGACACATGAAATAAGTTGAGCGACAATCTTAAAGTTATATTGTGATTTAAATAAATTGTCAGTAAGTTATTTAAATGACAGCATCTGTAATCTTAACATGGGGAACATTATTTTATTATGTTGTGGAATAGTAAAATAAATAAGGAGTTCAGTCATGAGTTTTTAGTGGAATAATTCATGATTAATTATAATAAGAATATGTTGGTCTACATAGGTTCTTATTATAATTAGTAGCCTGATTTATTTTATTCCTGCGGTCCCTGTAGTGCCCTAATTATTTGGAAAGTTAAGGGTGTATTAAATAATAGATAAATTATTTAGTTTTAAAATAATTGATTTTATTTTAATTAAATAATTTTTTATTTAATTTATTTTATATTAAAAAATATCTTCCTATCGAAGAGAGGTTTTTTAATATAAGATTGGAAAACCCTAAGAATATATAGACGCACGTTATTCTATTCTCTGCCACTCAGAGAGTTCCAAAAGAGAGATAGTTAGGGATTACTGCAGAAGATCGTGGGTGACTCCAAGATCTCTGAAAAGAAGACCGGTGAGCGATTCTGCGCTTCAAGAGGTCAATTTATTGATTTGTTCGATAATGTTTTTAGTTTGCCTCATATGGTTTCGATAAGGGTTGTTTCCGCTTTATACCCGCTCCCATCATAATAAACATAAGACATTAAATTTAAAGGCAAAATTAAAGGGACAAAATAATAAAGTACTTGTAAATTAGAGAATAGTAATTACAATGCACGGATTTAAAGAGTTAAGCAAGATTCAAGCTCATGATCTCGACGTTCATCATGAATGATGAACAAATGCACCAATCATTTCTCATAATTTTGTTTCTATTGCTTATTTGATCCATTTATGACCAAATACGAATCCCAAGCCACTTAAAGTTGGAGCTTGATCACTAGATCTCTGAATGGGGGCCGTTTATTGATTATTAATCTGTTGGCTCAAGGGTCAAATATTTATTTCGAGATTTTGATGATTGAAACAAAACAAATAAATTTAAATTATATTATTTGAGCTAATAATATTTTTATGCAGATTATATATGGAAGGTAATAAATAAACAAGGCAAAGTCCTACAATTTCAAGAATCATGAAGACTATTGAAGACCTTAGTGGTTAGATTTTTAGGATTCATTGTAGGATAGAGAGAACATCCATTTATAAGAACAAAATTAATTTCTTCTCTCTTTATCAAAAGGATTTTTCGAAAATAACTCTTTAAAAATCAAAAGCTTTTTTCGTTCCTTGATTATCTTACCTAAAATGGAAGAGATCTTGTCTCAATCATTTTTGGTAATAAATATCTAAGAAAAAGCTTATTTTAGTTTTTCGAAAATCATTTTCATAAAGGTTCGAAATTTATTCACTTACCTTAATCAAAAAGACTTTGTCTCAAATGATGTTGGTAATAAGAATAAATCAAATAAGATTTTAGACCCACACCTTTAAAGTCCATGTGTAACTTCACTAGCATACATTCCATGCCATCTCATATGTAGCCGCTTGAGATAATTGAAGAACTATTGTCTCTTTGTCTTTATTATCCTTTCACATTGAGGATAAGTGATTTTTTCCAAAAGAGAAATTTGAAAATAATCGAGTCGAACGGACTTGGTTTGATTTTATTTAATAAATCAGTTTTATTTTTTTAACCCATTCGTTTATCCTCAGAAAATGGTTCTCTTACTTTGGTAAGATTTTTATTTTTGGAGTTGCCACCCTTATTAGGGAAAATTCTTGAATTAGTTGATTCTTTGAAATCGACTAACTCGGTTTTAAACTAGAGACGGGGTTCGAGAGTTAGGTAGGATAGTGGAAGGTGTTAGACACCCCCTATTGCCCGGTTAAACTAGCCTCCTTATTGTCCAAAGATTCACAATTGATAATAATGTGATTAACTAAAATTGAGATGCTAAAAATGATTTAAATGAAATTTCGAAGAAATGACAATTTATGCAAATAATTCTTAAGCTTAAAGACATAAACATAAACATTCACGAAGAAAGGGGAAGGAGAAAAGAATACAACCCATTCCTAAATAAACAATTGACCCTCGTCCCTCCAAATTTCCTAAAACCCAACTAATTATTACATATAGGCTTTAGTTGAGATCCATGAAGATGTCATTAAATTAGGCAATAACACAACATTAAAGCACAATGGGAAATAATCATCCATACAATCAACATAAGCTCAAAGATATACATTATTCACATAATTAAAGATCACACATTCCAACCAACAACCACTCATTCATTCACAAAATGAAAATATGATGCATGTTAGAGATACTAAATTAATGAATAAAGGGGTTCGCACAATAATAAACATAAGGCATTAAATTTAAAGGCATAAAATTAAAGGGACAGAATAATAAAGTACTTGTAAATTAGAGAACAGTAATTACAATGCATGAATTTAAAGTGTTAAGCAAGATTTAAGCTCATGATCTCAACGTTCAACATGAATGATGAACAAATGCACCAATCATTGCTCCTAATCTTGTTTCTATTGCTTATTTGATCCATTTGTGACCAAATACGCATCCGAGACCACTTAAGGTTGCAGCTTGATCACTGGATCTATGAATGGGGGTCGTTTAATGATTATTAATCTGTTGGCTCAAGGGTCAAATATTTATCTCGAGATTTTGATGATTGAAACAAAATAAATAAATTTAAATTATATTATTTGTGCTAATAATATTTTTATACAGATTATATATGGAAGATAATAAATAAACAAGGCAAAGTCCTATAATTTCAAGGATCATGAAGACTATTGAAGACCTTAGTGGTTAGATTTTTAGGAATCATGGTAGGATAGAGAGAACTTCCATTTCTAAGCACAAAATTAATTTCTTCTCTCTTTATCAAAAGGATTTTTTGAAAATAACTCTTTAAAAATCAAAAGCTTTTTTCGTTCATTGATTATCTTACCTAAAATGGAAGAGATCTTGTCTCAGTCATTTTTGGTAATTAATATCTAAGAAAAAGCTTATTTTAGTTTTTCAAAATTTATTCACTTACCTCAATTAAAGAGACTTTGTCTCAAACAATTTTGGTAATAAGAATAAATCGAATAAGATTTTTATGCTCTTCATTTTCAGAAACAAATTTTTAAAGAAATCTAAAATCTTAATTTTATCTTCTTACCTAAACGAAAGAGATTCTATCTCAAACCGTTTTTATTAAATAAATATTTCAAAGAAGATTTTCAAATCCTTATTTTCAAAAATTTTGTTCTTAAAGGAAAGTTAGATTTTCTCTTATTCGCTTACCAAAAAGAGAGAATATTGACTCAAAAGAATTTTTGGTAACAAAGATTTCTGTATCTTCTAAAAATGGAAAGTCAATATTCTGATTTAAAAAGGAGATTTTACTTTCTAAATACGAGATTCTCATCCCTCTTTATAAAAGGCGTCTTTTCTTTAAAAGACGTGGGAGAAAAAGAGTTTTTAAGAGTGTTCGTCCATTGATCATATTTTTTATCTCTCAAAACTTATTCTCAATCCCCTTATTTCTTTTCACCTTAATACTTTACGTTCTATCTTTAAAAGAGAAAAGAAATTTTATAACAACTTCTTTTGAAAAACAGTTCTGATTTCTAAAACGATTTTCTAATCTTAAAAACTGTTTTTTCTGTGCTTATATTTGCATTTATGTCCGTATATTTAGATTCTGTAATCTTTAGTAGACAGGTTTTCATCTGATAAGCTTTTATGTAATAACTTAGGTGAAAAGCTATTGTGAAATAGGTTATCAAGCGACCTTCTCTGGGAGAGAGATTCTAATGTCTTGATTTGAGTTTCTATTCTTTGCCAAAAAAACCAAAAGGGTTGAGGTTAACTAGAACCTTTGGAAAATCTAGTGGGACAAAGGGTAGATCTACGAATTGATCTATTGCCTTGTACTGTTGGTTTGTCTCTTACCCTTGGAAAGAGATAACATAGTTAAGGATCTCAAGATGAGTCTTGGGGAGTGGATGTAGGCAAGTTAGCGTCGAACCACTATAAATCAATGTGTTAATCTTTTTATTTTTTTAAAGTTTCTACTTGATACTATTTTACTTGCTCTTCTATTTATATTTTAGAAATGCTAAAAGTTGTTAATGGTTTTGATGTTCTAAACTGGAATAAGCTTTGTCTTTTCTGAATGTTAGAACTCTGGACTTCTGCTTAGTGAATATACCAAGTTCTAAATTGTTCTTCTATTTTTAGTATATTTCACTACTTGGGTTTCTAATCAGTTTTCTATCTTGATTGAAGCTTTGTGAAGCAGTTCAGATTTCAACAACTGTTTCTCACATAGTCTTTTATATTTATCTAAACTTTATGAGGAATTTCTAAACATAATAGCTTTCCTTTATAAAATAGTTTTGATATTGCATAAGAAATTGTGAAGCAGTTCTAATCAATAACTGTACTTTGCAAAGTCTTTCTATTTTCTGCATAAGGGAATTGTGAGGAAGTTCTAATCAATAACTTATTCTCACAAGTGCCTTATTTTTCTGCTGCTATAGAATTCTAAGTTTGTTTTAAAAGTTTTATTTTTATTTTTTGAAAACCCAATTCACCTCCCTCTTGGATTGTGCCATACACATACGGCACCCATATAATCATTCTAAATCTCTAAAACGAAGGGCCTGGCATCATAGGAGGGTGTGGCGTGCATCTCACGTAGTGGCACAAGACCCTTCCCAGATTAGGAATGTTCAAGTGAAGAATGGTCAAGAACATGGACCTAGGTTCATGTGGCGCGGGCCCTAAGCATTTGGCACACGCCACACGTAATGGCTTGTGCCACTAGCTTTGGCCATGCATCGCAGAGGCACAGAATGTCCCTTGTAGTTGATCCTAGGTCTCCCTCATAATCAGACCCACAATAGGTGTTTAAAACATCGAAAAAGAAAAGAAAAAGATGAAGGAATGAGTTTTAGGTTCTCAGAAACTACCTTTTAGTGATTTCTTTGAAGATTGATTTAAAATGGATGAAGAAATCGGAACACTTGGTTCTTGATCCAATATCCGAGATTTGAGATTAAAGAATGTGTTTTATGGGATTTTTTATTAATCTTAGGGCGTTTTGATTGATTAAACACTGAATCTCAATTTAAAATCAAAGGGCAATACTAGTTGCCTTTGATTTTCAAGGTTGAGTTTTTAAAAGAGCAAGAGTTTCCCCTAAGTTACCAAAAAATCCTCCATTTGTCTCACTCCCAATGTCTATTTATAGGCATTTGAGGGTGAGTGGCCCCATTTAGGGCTGACATGCCAAAAATGCCATTGTCTGGTCCCACAACAGGATTAGGCCCACTTTTACCAAATTTGGCCAAGTGGCAGGCAAGATAAGGCAGTACACCAAAAAGTGTGCTGAGCATGTTGACCTGCTTCTTAGGCCCGGTTCCATTGCGAAACATCCGGTATCATCACCGAACCTTTTAGGGGCAAAATTTGAGCGTCTACAGTTTGCCCCAACTTTGATAGTATTTTGCTTTTAAGCAAAATGTCATCAAAGTGTAAAGTAGACACTTAAGTAAGAAAATTCTTACCTGATTTGCATTGAACAACTTTAATGGATAAAGTGCGCCATTTTGGCAGCTTTGCTAATGTGGGTTGCCATTACGGCGATGGTTGGGTGGGCAAATTGCACTGTGGTGATTGTTGGCAGCTTCTGCCGCTGACTGTGCTAATCGTCGCTTTGATAAAATGTAATGGTCGTCCTTTAGACGTGAGATGGGGAGTGAGATGCGCCATATGGGATGGCAAAAAAGCGAAATGAGATGCGATACATGGGACGGCTTCAGGGGTGCACCACTTGGGACAGCTTCAACCGATGAATGAGTGCGCCACTTTGGATGATCTGGTTTTGAAATGCTCCACGTTTAGAGGTTGCCCTTTGGATAGTGAAAAGCAGAATGAGATGCGCCCCATTGGATGACTTCAGGGGTGTACCACTTGGGACAACTTCAATGGATGAATGAATGCGCCACTTTGGACAACTCGGTTCTGGAATGCTCCACTTTGGGAGATCGTCCTTTGGACGGTGGGATGCGGAATGAGATGTGCCATATGGGATAACTTCAAGGGTGCATCACTTGGGACGGCTTCAACGAATGAATGAGTGTGCCACTTTGGACAACTCGATTCAGAAATGCTCCACTTTGGGAGGTTGTCCTTTGGACGATGGGATGCAGAATGAGATGCATCATATAGGACCGCTTTAGGGGTGCACCACTTAGGATGACTTCAACGGATGAATGAGTGTGCCACTTTGGACAATTCAGTTCTGAAATGTTCCACTTTGGGTGGTTGTCCTTTGGATGGTGGGGTGCTGAATGAGATAAGCCACATAGGACAGCTTCAGGGGTGCACCACTTAGGATGACTTCAATGGATGAATGAGTGCGCCACTTTGGACGACTCGCTTCTAAAATGCTCCACTTTGGGAGGTTTTTCTTTGGACGGTGCCTTCTTTGAAAGGCTCTGGTGTGCCACTTTAGACTACTTTGGTGTGCCACTTGGGACAGCTTTGGTGCGCCACTTTGGATGGCTTTGGTGCGTCACTTTGGACAGCTTGATTCTAAAATGCTCCACTTTGGAAGGTTGTCCTTTGGACAGTGCCTTCTTTGAAGGGCTTTGGTTTTCCTGCCTCAGGGGACTTACAGATTTCCTGCCTTACGGGAGTTATGGTTTTTTTTTGGGAGGTACCTACAAAAAAATTTTGACAACACAGGGGGAGAGGCTCTTTGGTCGGTTATGGTTGTTAAAAGTTTCGTAATTAGGCTCATAAGAGCGTGCATGGATTGTGGGTCCCGTATATGAATGGCACAACCCAAGAGGAGGGGTGAATTGGATTTTCTAAAAAATAAAAATTTAACTTTTTAAAAAACAAAATCAGAATTCTGTTGTAGCGGAAATAGAATACATCTGTGAGAGCAAGCTATTAAGATTACAACTTCCTCACAAAGCTTTATGTAGAAAATAAAAAGACTTTGTAAAGAATAGCTATTGATTAGAACTGTTTCACAATATCTTAATCAATTTCAAAACTACTTTATGAAGGAAAGTTATTACGTTTAGAACTACCTCATAAAGTTTAGATAAATATTAAAGATTATGTGAGAGATAGTTATAGAATTTTTGAACTGCTTCACAAGCCTTTAAGCAAGATTAGAAAACTGATTTAACACCGAAGTAGTGAGATATACTGAATATAGAAGAATAGATTAGAACTTGGTATATTCACTATGCAGAGGTCCAGAGTTCTAATGTTCAATAAAGATAAAGCTTATTCCACTTTAGAACAACAAAACCATTAACAACTTAGCATTTCTAAAAGATTAAAGAAGTGTAAGTCAAACAGTATCAAGCAGAACTTTAAAAAATAAAAAGAATAACACAACGATTTATAGTGGTTCGACACTAACTCGCCTACATCCACTCCCCAAGACTCATCTTCAGATCCTCCACTATGTTATCTATTTTCAAGGGTAAGGGACAAACCAACAGTACAAGGCAATAGATCAACACCTAGATCTATCCTTTGTCCCACTAGATTTTCCAAAGGTTCTAGTTAACCTCAACCCTTTCTGTTTTTGATAGAGAACAAAAACTCAAATTAAGACATTAGAATCTCACACACGGAGAAAGTCGCTTGATAACCTATTTCACAATAGCTTTTCACCTAAGCTATTACACAAAAGTTTTTCAAATAAAAACCTGTCTACAACAGATTACAGAATCTATATAAACAGAGAGAAAAGGAAAATATAAGCACAGGAAAATAGTAATCAAGATTAGAAAATCGTTTTAGAGATCAGAACTGTTTTTTAAAAGAAGTTGTTATAAAATTTTCTTTTCTCTTTTAAAAATAATACGTGAAGTAATAAGATGAAAAGAAATAAGGGAGTTGAGAGTAAGTTTTGAGAGATCAAAGATTTGATCAATGGACTTATACTCTTAAAACAAAAACACTACGTCTTTAAAGGGAAAGACGCCTTTTATAGAGAAGGATGAGAATCCCGTTTTAGAAAGTAAAATCTCTTCTTTTCAAATCAGAATATTGAGTTTCTAAAAAAATCTTTTGTTTGAAGATAAGCAAATAAGAATATGATTTTAGACTTTCCTTTAAAAATAATTTTCGAAAATAAGAATATGAAAATTTTTTTTGAAATATTCTATTACCAAAAATGATTGAGACAAAATCTCTTTCATTTAGGTAAGCAAATAAAAGCAAGATTTTGAACTTTCCTAAAAATTAGTTTCCAAAAATAATAAAAATCCTTTTCTAATTATTCTAGTACCAAAAACGATTGAGACAAAATCTCTTTCATTTAGGTAAGTGAATAAGAATAGGATTTTTATAGAGATATTTTCTGAAAATGAGAAAATCTTTTTCCAAAAATTTGTTACCAAAATAATTGAGATATAATTTCTTTCATTTTAGGTAAGAGAATTAAAGAACCAAAAGTTTGACTTTTTAAGGAAACTTTTTCGAAAATATTTTTGATAAAGAGAGAAGAAATATTTTTGTGCTTATAAATGAATATTCTCTCTATCCTGCAACAAATCCTAAATGCTAACCACTAAAATGTTTAATGGTATTCATGATCTTCGATTATTCTTGGATTTGTAGGAATTTTCCTTGTTTATTATTTTTCATGTTCAAATCTACATAAAATAATATTAGCACAAATAAAATAATTTAAATTTATTTGTTTTACTTTAATCATCAAAATCTCAAGACAAAAAATTGACCGCTAACACGTGTGAAATGTGAATTTGCATGAAAATGCATGAATTTATGTGAATTTGCGTTTGTGTAAATTTATGAAAGTTATGCGTATTTTTGTGAATTTATTAAAATTGTGCTGTGGCACACAAAATGAGATAACTAACCTATGGCCAGCGGTGTATCCCCTGCTTAGGCAGCTAGCCGTGGACGGGTTGTTGACTAAGTATGAGAACCGATCACGGCCAATGGACCTTTGGGCCGAACCGGGCTCGAAGGCTTAAGTCGGGCCCATAGGCCTACTAACCTTTATAAAAAGGTGAAAGTGACATTCATTTGTCACTTTCAACCTTATTTTCTTCTTTTCAAATTCTCTCTTTTCTCTTTCACTCTTTACACAACCCAAACTTATGGCTACTGAAAATGTTATGGACTGACTTCTTAGTATTGTAATAATCGATCCCGTGACTCGACTTGTGAGCCACAAAATGAAATTGCAAGAGTTTTTTTCGGACTCTGGGACTTCGATCAGCTTGTGGTATGATTTGCCCAGCCACCTTTTCTGGGGCACAATCGAGGTACTCCAAAACTTTGTCTTTGTTTTTCCTGCATTATTAAGGCTAGAAGCATGCAAACATTAGGTTAGAAATCAGAAACTAGATAGAATTTTACCTGATTAGGTGTATTGGGCGTTTTGGGCCTGTGGCGTGCGCCAGTTTGAAAGCTGTTTGGCTAGTCTACAGTCTTGTGGCGTGCTCCACAGTACTTGTGGGGTGGGCCACTTGAGCAGTGGCTTGCGCCACAGTGATTGTGTAACACCCCATTTTTGTGATTTTCCATTGTTTTCCATGCTTAGCTGCATCAAAACATAAAAGACGTGCCTTTGCACTTTATTAGCATACATAAAGTGATTTATTTTTGCAGAATGGCACAAGGCGTGGCAAATCCATCGATAACACCTTTGTAGCCGGTGAATGGTTTGATCAGTTGCTTGAGCGGGTTCAAGAGCCTGTCCGGGAGGCAAGCTTTGGCCGCTTTGTCGATACTCTACCCTGAGTGTAGGGGTGGACTCTGTCGTTCAGCATTCTGGCGCTGATGGAGTAGTGGATAGATACCACGCATATCTTCCATCTGCCGTTTGGAGGGATGATGATCACGCCGGTAGACTTTGCTACTATCACAAGGCTTCCATTCGCTGGACGGTATATGTTCTTTGATGACTGGATGAGGACAATAGACCGTCCAGGCCTGCGGGTGAGCCTCCGGGCTACTTGTTGGCTTAAGGGTCAATTTGTTATCTCGAGATTTTGATGATTAAAACAAAATGAATAAATTTAAATTATATTATTTGTGCTAATATCGTTTTATGTAGATCTAAATATGGAAAATAAATAAACAAGGTAAAATCCTACAAATCCAAAGATAAACACAGATCATGAAGACCATTGAAGATCTTAGCGGTTAGCTTTTAGGATTTATTGTAGGATAGAGAGAATGTTCATTTATAAGCACAAAATTAATTTCTTCTCTCTTTATCAAAAGAATTTTTGAAAATATTTCTTTAAAAATTGAAAGCTTTTCGTTCCTTAATTCTTTTACCTAAAATGAAAGAGATTATGTCTCTATCATTTTGGTAACAAATCTCTTAGAAAAACCGTTTCTTAGTTTTGAAAATTATTTTCATAAAGATTCGAAATTTATTCACTTACCTAAATTAAAGAGACTTTATCTCAATCAATTTTTGGTAATAGAATAAATTGAATAAGATTTTTATGCTCTTTATTTTCAAAAAAGTTTTTTTAAGGAAATCCAAAATCTTATCTCTTATTTACTTATCTAAATGAAGAAGGTAAATGAATATTTCGAAAAGTAATTTTCAAATTCTTATTTTCGAAAATCTTGTTTTTAAAGGAAAGTTTGATCTTCTCTTATTCGCTTAATGGAAAGAAAGAATATTGACTCAATAGATTTGGTAACAAAGATCTCTGTATCTTCTAAAAATGGAAAGTCAATATTCTGATTTGAAAAAGAGATTTCACTTTCTAAATACGGGATTCTCATCCCTCTCTATAAAAGGTGTCTTCTCTTTAAAAAGACGTGGGAAAAAAAGGATTTTTGTTTTAAGAGTATATGTCCATTGACCAAATCTTTTATCTCTCAAAACTTACTCTCAAACCCCTTTATTTCTTTTCATCTTACTACTTTACATTTTATCTTTAAAAGGGAAAAGAAATTTTATAACAACTTCTTTCGAAAAATTGATCTGATCTCTAAAATGATTTTCTAATCTTAACAACTGTTTTTCCTGTGCTTATATTTGCATTTCTGTCTATCTATTTAGATTCTATAATCTTTTATAGATTGGTTTTTATTTGATAAACATTTGTGTAATAGCTTAGGTGAAAAGCTACTGTGAAATAGGTTATCAACCGACATTCTCCGTGTGAGAGATTCTAATGTCTTGATTTGAGTTTCTGTACTCTGCCAAAAACAGAAAAGGGTTAAGGTTAACTAGAACTTTAGAAAATCTAGTAGGATAAAGGGTAAATCTAGGAGTTGATCTATTGCCTTATACTGTTGGTTTGTCTCTTACCCTTGAAAAGGGATAACATAGTTGAGGATCTCAAGATGAGTCTTGGGGAGTGGATGTAGGCGAGTTAGTGCCGAACCACTATAAATGTTGCAGTTTATCTGAGTTAGGCGATTTTTAAGAAATCCTAAGAAACAATTTCATTCAATATGTAAGCAAAGTCATACATACGTTTATCCCTATAGCTTGCAGTTTAATGAATCTCATAACAATGTTAATTTCACATATGTAATAGCATAATTATTCATAATATCAAGTACACAAAGGTAACTTGCTACTCAAGTAATCATGCAATATCTTGATATAAAAGACATGCATAACATAAGAGCATATTTTATTATTTTAGCATCTAATCCACGTCATAAGCATACATGTTGCATGTTATAACAGTAACCCGCAGTGCAAGTAATTATATAAAAATTTGTATAAATAATTTGCATATCATGTAACCATATAAGTTTTACAATAAGTAACTCGCATGTAGAGTAATCACATAACATAAGTCTATAGGTGACTTGCCTTACAAGTAATCAGTCTATCATAACTGTATTATCAAAATCTTACTCATTAATTTAGATAATTAGGCCTTAACAGCGACTCAGATGAAACAGAAGTAGAATGGGTAATATAATGGTATCTGATACAGTCAAACTAATACTAGATAGTTAGCCTTTTACAATAGACTTGGAAAGTCTTTCAGATACAGAGTCAGTAGAGTGCGTCCACTCATCCTAAAGACACCCACGTGTCTAGCATATGATCATAGCATAATCCAAATCCAATTTCATAGCATGCTTTATTTTCAGGAACAGATAACAATATTCTAGCAACTACTCGACCAAGACCACAGTAAGAGCCCATTAGTTCTTATTATGTCAATCCAATTCAATTCCATCTTTAAGTAATAAATTTTATAATTCAGTACCACTCAATAGCCATTACAAGTAGGCGTACCTCTTTGCAACCTGCACATGATATATAGAAGCTCATTTGCTTTATACAAAACTCAATTATATATGCTCATATGTGTATATATACAATAATCTCATAACCATATGATAGTCAAGTCAAGCATCTTAAGTCAAACTATATTAATTCACACTTAGTATCATCTAGTATCACTTAAGAAGTTAATTAAGTAAGCATACCTAGTAGATAGTATAAGCTTTCCAAACATAATACCAAACTGGTATTATTACATCATAGTCAAACATAGGTCAAGAATAATCATATTCCATAATAGTCCTTAAGTCAAACAAGTCAATATCTCAATAATAATGTCCAGTATGTCATCTAGCTATACATTATATTATGCAAGTAAGTATAGTACCATGCATCAAGTTTAGCTCATGATGTCTATAAATTCAAAGTCAAATATAGGTCATACTTTAGGACACAGTTCGGCTAGTGCTAAAGCTCTGGGGGTACATGCTCCCTTTTTAAGTTTGGATCATACAATTATTCCATTCTAGCATCTAATTACAAATTAGCTCATTAGATTGCATGTCAAACATCATTTAGACTTAAATCCCCAATTAGGCATCAATACTTAATTACAAACCCTAATCATGTTTATCTAAATCAAGCCATCATAATGATCCTTTCATCATTATGTTTATTCATGCTTATAACTTAATCAATGCTTAGGTTATCATATGAGATTGCAGTCTCATTTAGAAAAGGTTTTAAAGGAAGATTACCTCATAGACATGTTATATATACATTTAGGGTGTTTAAACATCATTTAAAAGTCCAAAAGACAACATTTCACGAAGGGGATAGCAAAGTGCTCAATCAGGGTGAGTCAAAATGACATGGCCATGCTAAAAGAGCATACTTCACACAAATAGTCAGTAAAGAGCACGGGCATAGCATGCTAGAATGGCCATGCCAAGTATCATAGTCTGGGCATGCTAAGAAGCATGGTTGTGCCAGAAGGCCAATTTCATCACACACACAGGTCAGTGGGTTACACGGCCTAGGAGTGGGCATAGTCGTGCAATTTGGGTTTCCAGTTACGAAATTACCATTTCTAAGCGTGTGAACATAACATATCATACTCTTCTTCTCAAAACCACACATTTACACTAAAACTACTTTCAAACATGCCAAATAAGAATAGGAACATTCAAGGAACATCAACATTTCATTCATAACACCAAAATCAATAAATACAATCAAATTCATAAAAACTCCCAAAATATTCTCATAATCTCAATCACACAAACATTAATAAAAGAAATCTAATTAAACATATACTTGTAAAGTACTAACCTCAAAATTGCACAATAACAAACTTAGTTTTGCAATTATGCCTTCCCTTTGCACTTATCAAGCTTAGAAGGTTCACCCCTCTCTACGAGCATGAAATCAAAACAAAACATAAAAGGACAACCATTAAAGATTCAAAATCTCCTAACTACACTAACTCCAAAAATATAATCAGATTGAAATACAACCTACAGATTGCAAAATGAAAGCTTACCTTGATTACGGAATGCCTTCTGTGATCACAGCCTAACTGCACCTTAATCTCCTAGCTTTAATTCACTATTCTAATCTTAATAACACTCAATTTATTATTTGATTGCAGATTTTAATGGTGAAAGTCACAAAAACGGAAGAAGAAAGCTCTCCTTTTTTTTCCTTTTCGGCATGTGCATGTGAAGAAGGGGCGACACTCTTCTCAAAGAGGGTGTCGATCTCTCTTTTAGTTTAGGTTAATTTTTTTTATCACACAATATGGCCCATAATTAAATTGGCCCAATTAATTAACTAAAACCCAATTAAATTAAAACCTAATGAATTAAAGTTAAAAATCATATTTTAATAATTAATTTCTCAAAAATAATAATACTTACCAATAAATATCACCAATGGTCAATAAATCATATTTTGGCAAATAAATTCTAATAATCAATAATAAATACAAATAGTGATTTATAAATACTATTTATTATTTTAAAATACCAATTTAATTTGAATACTCAAGAAATAGGGAAAAAACATACTAATTTAGAAAATATTCCAAAATCAAATTACCATTATTTTTTATCCCAATTTCAAATAACTAGGTGCAATTAAAATTATATCACATTAAATTCCATAACTAGGCTTCCTAAGGTACACCTTCACAATTCGCAATCTAGAAATCATTTAATGCATGAATGATCAAATTAATAATGTGCAATGCATGAATCACAATCAAAACTCAACGATTATGAAAATAACTTATTCCAATTGAAATTCATACCAAAATCCCAGTTTGGTACCAATTAGCATTCCTGTAAACTACTATTCATAATTCCAAAAATTAGGGCGTTACAGTATCAATCACGACCTACACATATTTTCCAAAGTTGAAACTCTCTTTGACAATTGTTTGCAACTTTCAGCCAAAGTTATTGCCTTGATCTATTTTTGTGAAAACAAGTTGGTGAAGATATTCGTAATCTAACAGCATGTATGCTGTTATTAGAATTTCACCAATTTCTTTATTCCCAATCATTATCGGTCACAAAAGGGAGAGGTCGAGACAAACCCTACCAATGTTGTAAGTCAAGTAGCATCTGTAGTCTTTTCTTGCAAAAGAAGGGAATTGGTAGTCAAATTCATCTTTGAGCAAGTCCTTTATTTTTCACCATAATGGGTTTCCCATGTAATCTCGAAATGAAAACCTTATTTACAATACAAACCTGCAGAAAATTTAAATAAATTCATGTATCTGGATGGAGCTTTCATCAATCCTTTTACAGATTTCTTTTTTGATGTCTGGAGGGAAATTTTCCAAATAAGTCTGACTGAAAATGAAGATCCTTGCTTTTCTTTTTTCTAATTCTTTATTAGTCAACTTTTTTTAGGAGTTCCTTTTACTAACAAGTAGAAGGAATCTCTCAAAATTTTCTCTCTAACCAGTGAGGCTAAAGGTGCACTCAAAATTTTCTTCCCTAACTAGTGGAGTTAGGTGTTGTTTTTTCTATTTTACCAGTGGGTTAGAAAGAGTCTTGATTTTCTTCTTGAGATTTTAATTTTCTTCATAAATCTATCGACAAAGAGATGTAAAATTATTTTACCATTATATTGCAATTGTTACAATATTTTGGTTGATTAGAATTTTGCATCTAGCTACTTGACATTTCCCTCTACTAGATTATTCATTTTGAGAGACAATCTGAGCTTTAAAAATCTGGCTACAATAATATGTTAATGCATTTAAACTGAATAATGTTCTGCTATAGTCCCCTCGTATATTCCAGATGTTGTCTAGAATGCATTGTTGGTTATCATCTATCTAGCTATCATGAAGAACTTTAAATGATAAATTTGTTCCTTTTGAAAAAACTGGCAAAGTGCCTGAATTGAACTTTTTTTTGTTTTTCTATCCGTATTGAAAAAATAAAAAAAGAAAAGGTTAGTAGGCATAAATAAAACTAAACATCAATGGAACGGGCTTTCAAAATATCTAAATTTTGTAATGTTGCTTTTCCTACAAATGAAAAAATGATTTTGGTGTCATTGACAATTGAAGAATTATAAGCATGATCAACTTGATAGGGAGTGGCTATGTTAATGAATGGAATTCCTAAATGACACTACATGAAATATCTTCAGCAACAAGAAATGTGAGCTTGATATGAACACCATTGTTGAGAACAAAAGCTTCGGCTTTATGCTTAATTTTTAGAGCAGCACTATTTGCAGTTCTAAGACCATCACTTGACGTTTCAAGATAATTTTGGGGCATTATTCATGCCTTAATGCAATTCAGGTTTGCTCCAGTATCAAAAAGTGCATAGTGTCAACCTGAAAATCATCTTGAAAACTCAATGTTATTTTGATCAAATACTTTGTGAAGTTATTTGTTTTAAAATACAAATGAAGTCTTCAGGAAGGTTTTTGGGGTTCTTGCAACGATGAGTTTTGTTCATTAGCATGTTTAGGATTCTGATCAGGGAAAGCAGGACAACTCAAGAGTAGAAATTGAAGGGTTTTTGAATCTTTTTTATGTTTAATTTTTATTTTTTGGAGTTCATATCTAATCATTCAAATCTCTTCTTGTAATCTTGAAAGTGTGAGATATCTAGGTTTAGGTTGACTCCCTTTCACCAGAATTTCAGTGAGATCATAATGGCAGGACCTAATGTAAGGTGTGGCTAGAGGAGGTTGTTTAAGAGATTGCTAGAGTTTGAGGAGATATTCTCTTTGAATTTTAGGATCTGTATATGATTGATGATATCAAGAAAAAAATTTTTATCCTTAGTAAGAACATTTATCCTTTTCTCTGATTTAGATTATGAAGAGGATGATGAGGACAAAGTAGCAAGCTCATCAATTTGAAGTGCTTTATCATCTTCAGAGCATTCTGAAGACGAATCTAAGGAGTCAAGTAGGCAATGAATTTTTTCCATAATTTCTTCTTCAAGATGGAGCTCATTTAACTTTTTTTTCCGCATTTATAACATGTAACATCTTTAAAATCGGTTTTTCTTTGGGGATTTTGATTTGGAGATTTCTTTGAAGAGAATGAGGAAGAAGATGGCTTAGCTTTTTTGTAATGCCTTTTTGAGTTTTTATAATCTTTGGACTCCTTATCCCTATTTTTGCAATTAGAGCATGTTTGTTGAGAAGAATTTTTTATAGAGATATCAAATTGTTGACATAATGAACCAAGGTCAGCTCTAGTTTTGCGCAATTCTTTTTTAAGCTGTTTTTGTAACTTAAGATCTGGCAAATTTTAAGACCTTCCTTTTGTGTGTAACTTATCAACTAACCATATGTGAGCTTACTATAAGGGATTTGTTTACCATAATCTCCTTTGATCCTATTTCTGACTATTTCTCCTAAAAGAGGAGGAAGACCTGCAAGAAATTTTTCTTTCCAAAACAGTTGATTTGAATCTTTCCTGAGCATGATTCTAGAGAGAAAAGTATCTTTGTACTAAGTGAAGTTACTAAGCTTTTTGAACCTCAAATTTGAAAGTAATTTAGCATTTTTATCCTTAACGTGTGAAGTTTCCCATACAAAATATAAAGAAATAAAAAAGATGAGGTGGCAACAACATTTTGAATTTGATGGCAATGATCATCCAAAATTAGTTAATCATCTTCATCAACTTTCATAACATTAAGAATTTCAGAGTGATCTTGAAAAGTGAGATGGTGATCCCACCATCCTTTCAATTGTCCTGTAAAGCTTGCAATAAAAAGGTCAGCAACAGCCCAGTTAGAAACTATAGTTTAGGTTTTGTATGGATTGGCTGCCATTGTCATCTACTAAAGAGTGCTATTAATATTATAGTCGGACATGCCATCTATGTTTCATTCATAGACAAATGTTACAGTATAATGATGTAGAGAAAGAACATTAGGCTTTTATTCTAGTTTGATATAGACATAGCCAAAATCCGGTTTAGGAACCGGAACTGCCGGTTTGGAACCGGTCCGAACTGGAACCGCCAGTTTGGAACCGGTCCGAACTGGAACCAAAACCAGTTGCACACGGTTTGGTTCCGGTTCCACCATTTTTGGAACCGTGAACTGACGGTTCCAAGAACCGGTCGGAACCGGTTGGAACCGCCAGTATTTCCAGTCGATTCGCATTCCGGTTCGAACAGTCGGCTCGAACCACCGGTTCGAATTCTACTGTATAACAGCTAGAACCGGCAGTTCCAGACGTTAGACAACAGCTTTGTTTTCTTTTCTTTTTTTTTTTTCAAAATCTTTGGTGAACTCCCAAATTACCCCTCCTAACAACTATAAACGGTTATATAACAGCTAGTTTCAAGGGTATTTGTGGAAAAATGAATTTTTGGATTTATTATAAATACCTCATTCCATTTACAATCCCCTCACACACAATTATCTCTACTCTTTCTACTCTATATTATTCTTCTCTACTGTACAATCTCTTTAATTGTCATTTATAAATTATTCACTACTCTAATTATTCTCTCTAATTTTTTTTATTCAATTTTGCAAATTACATATTATTTTCCTATAATGGCAAGCAGAGGAAATTCAAGTGAAAATTTAAGCCCTTTTTTATAAAAAAAAAATTAAGTTTCAGTCTTTTTAAACAATAAATAAATTTAGTTGAAGACCTTTTTTTAAAAAATAAATTAAGATCAAGTCTTTTTTTAAAAAAAATAAATTAAATTCAAGCATTTTTTACTTTTTTAAGTTTATTTTTTTTAGAAATTATTTTCACAAATTTTTAAATTTTAAATTTTGAAGAAAAATATTCTCTACTTTTTCATTTTACATTTATGTGATTCGCCGAAAATCCGATCGGAGAACCGGCCAGAATCGTCGGTTTTGGAACCATTAAGGAACCGGAATCGAAACCGGTCTGTTCCAAACCGGAACCGGAATCATCATTTTTCTATTCGGTTCCGATTCCAATTTTTATGGAACCGAAACCGGCGGTTCTGGAACCGTAGCCATGTCTAGTTTGATATATGGAGATGTGGGTTTTGGGAAAAATGCTGGTCATGGGATAGTCCTATGAAATTTGTGAATTTCAAGAAGTTGTTCCTCTCTGAATATGTTTTGTTCATTATGAAAAACTTGATCAAGGATATTGACGATATCTGATTGGAACTACCTTCTTGAGATGGAAAGGTTTTAATTGGACAATGAGGAGTTGGAGGAGATGGAGTATCTAGAATAACCATTTAAGATGAAGGAGTATCAAGATTTGGAAGATTTTGTAGATTTCTACTAATTACTTCCATGAATTCATTTTGGGTTGGTGAAGTTTGAAACTGAATTTTGCTAGTGCTCATCATTTTATGAGGTTTGAAAAGAGGACTCTAACCCTTATGTTCTTTCAAGATAGAAGCTGGGAGTTTTTTAGTAATGACATTAGGATGACTGAGACTTTGTTTCATCTTATTAAATTGTTCTCCTATTGTGTGCAAATGATTATTTGTGAAATTATTTTATTCAAAAAGATTATGTATTTCCATAGCTGTACTAGAATCTCCATTCTTGAAGGCTGCAACAACAATAGGATCTTTATAGTGAGAAACATGAAATTCTATTTTCCTAAGAGGTAGATGCATGGACTCTATTCAGCCATCTGAAGTGGCCCAAGTGGTTGTCTTAGGGATGGAATTAACTTGAATTGACCGAAAAGGATATTCTATTTTATTCTTAAAAGCATAGGTTTCAGACCATTCGAAAAATAATTTGTTCATGAGATTTTGCCTCATGTATTCATAATATTTCTCTTGGATTTGGTGCCTTTGTTCAAGGAAATTTTTGAAAAACCAAACTTTTTTTGCTTTACCCTAAGGGGAATAAAAATCATTATGCAAGTAATTTCAATCGATCTCAAAATCTTTCATCAAAACATTGAGTTCAGTATTTGTGTTATTAGCCACTACAGAAAAAGTTGGAGAAGGAGGAGATGGAGTTCTCTCTACTGGAACAGTAGAGACTAGCCTAGGAATGGTATTTTGGTAATTTATTATTTAGAGGTTGGTTTCAGGTTCTTCGGCCATGTCTGGTGGTTAGGCTTGGTGAATCTCTGGATTAGAGTGTTTGTGTGGCTAGATAGATTAAGGTGGTAAATAAGTAGGGCAGAATATTGGAGGAATTTAGACTAAATGTCTAGATGGTTGTAGACCATAATATGGGACATTAATAACTAAAGGAGGTTTTGAAGGTTGATCAATGGTATCTGACATTAAGGTTTCATCCTAGCTCATAGATCTCCTATCAAAAGATAAACTAATCTTTCCATCAGGGTACTAGGTAATCTATTCAAGATTGGTATTTGGCTTTGGAAGTGATTCGACAGTGGGATTGATAATTCCTTCTGGAGTCCACTCCTTTGGGAGATCAATATCTTTCCATTTAATGGATCTTGGGATGACAGTGTTGGCTCGTGAGAAATCTATTTGCAAGAGTCAGGTTTCCCTTTTTTGCAGTGAACTAAAGCATTAGATGCAAATGCTATCATCATGGTTTTATAATGGATTATAAAAATCAAAGCAATGGTAATAGAACTAAGAAGCATTTTTTAATATGAGTTTTGATTTGCAAACCAAACAATCAAGAATATTTTGATTCCTCAAAGAGATTGTAAGATTTGGATAACAATCAAAAGAGATTGGACCATCACACAAACATGACTCAATAAAACTGAGAAGGGAATCCTCAAAATAGAAATGATGGAAGTATTCAAACCTTCTTTCATTAAAGGTTTTATCCCTACATGGACTAGGCCTATGTGAATGTACTTATACTTCTTCTCTTTGCGCCTAGTAAGAGATTCTCTAAAGAGGAGTCTTATGGTTTCAAAAGGCTTTAGGATTTGAATATCTCTCTCTTCGATTTTGATAGTGTAATATGTTTTAAAGATGTTGAATCCCTATTGTCGATATATTCGCTCTTTTTGAACTTTATCCAATCATCAATTCTTTTTTTAAATCCTCAATAATAATTTCTTTATTATTTATTATTTTCTTTCCATTCCTACTAGAGGTAGAGGAGTCAGAAGAAATTGAGAGATTTCTATTGAGGATACTCATGATTTCTTAGCAACAGTTGCCTCAAATGCTATTCCAATAATAGTGAGCTGACCAATGGTTTTACTGCCTCTGTGACATCCTGACCTGGCAAAGCGATCCTAAGAGGGCGGGTAGAGCGAAGCTCCTAGCTAGCTTCTAGGATGGCAGGCTAGCTAGGGTAGTGGAATGTGGGACACAGGAATGAATCGAATCATATATCGAAAAGGGGAAAACTAATCATTAGAGGCGCCTTTTGGTGGAATGGCTGGAGAGTTGGAAGAACTCCAGGGTTAAGCGTGCTCGCTTAACAGAAATCTCAGGATGGGTGACCTCCTGGGAAGTTTCCCATTTCACCTGCGGGACAAAACCGTGCGGGTCTTGCCATCTTGTATGGGCGATTTGGCTTGATCCAAAGCGGACAATTCCTCTGGTGATTAGAGTCGGGGCGTGACAGCCTCTCTAGGTCTTACGATCGGGACCACTCACCCTTATTGGAACTCTCACACTAGAGCCAAATAGAACTAAAAAGGTCAAGAGTAAGCCCAATAAACAATCACTCTATCTCTCGGGCTCTGATACCAAGGAGGACGATATATATATATATATATATATTCTTAATTACACTTAACTGAAGCCTATCTTTGTGACTTAACCACTTATTTTCAGATATGGCAATTTGGGGTGAATTATTATTTTTTTAAATGATTAAGAATTGAGTAAGAGTACAAGTTTTATTAGCTACATAAACATATTATTTACCATTGTTTCTCCTTTTATAAGTGTTTGATGGGAAAAGAAATAACAAAACATTTTAGGACTAAACAACAAATTCATTATAGTTGGTAAAATTGAGGCTAAATACATATTTTGACCTCTAAACTATCATAAGTTTTTCTATTGAATCCATTTTTGAAACTCTTTCCTAATGAACCTTCTAATTTAATGCGTGTTGCATACTAAGCCTTTTTGCCAGCAATTCAATAAAGCATGTGTTCACACAAAAGTCAAATGTATCTATAGTTTTCTCTATGTTACTGAAATATCCCGAATTTTTATTTTCAAAACTTTTGAATTTTTAATAAATCAAAAATCTGAATTTGTGACAGTATAGGCTGTAAGTACCGAGCAATGTTAATCTGGGCCTAAATTGCGAGTTGGGATCAAGCCCAAAACAAGTTATCGGAACTTTCAGTCGAAAATAATTTAAAATTTCTTGAGAATTATATTAGACCACTTAAAATAATAATAATAATATAAATATAAATAATAAATCAAAAATAATCATAAAATAAAAAAATAACTTTTGGAAAAATTTAAAGTGTGGACCAATTTACTTAATAGACTAGTAATAGCAAAAGAAACAGTACTGATGGAGATTAGAATGTTCTTGGTCTAAGGGGATCATTTAGAGATGAAATATGTAACAGTAGACTGGAACTAGATGATTTGAGGATTGTCCTCGTGGACATAGACAATTCATTTTTGTTAAATACCAAAATGTTTTAGAAAATACAATGAGTATTGATTTTCAAACTTCATTAAAATATTTTTTATACTACGATTGATATTGGTCTTGAAATGAAATAAAAGTAAAAGCAAATTTTTATTATAGGAGAATTTCAAAGTTATGTGTGAGTGACATGCCGATATTTTTAAAAGTGGAAAGGGAAAATTAATTTGAAAATTTTTTATAGTCAGTTACCCATAGGATGGTCAACCTAGACTGTAATTGTCAACTCATTAGTCGAATTTTAGAATAAACGATTAATCTAAAAAAATATATTGGTGAAGCAATGTATATTGGAAATATTAGTAAATGAAGACTCTTAAATTGCTCATAAATCATTAGTAGACCCACTTGATAAAAATTATATTATAAGATAGCGTGTAGACTATTAGTGTAACTGAACCTATTGAGATAGAAATTTTCTCAAGAATAAGAAATACAAATCAGTAAAACATAGAAATAGATATATTAAGAATCGAATTTTTTAGTACTATACCTTTTTAACTGTAGTAAATTGTGACAAAACAGAATTAGAGACGATGTTTTGACCTGAATTGATTGGGGGGCCATCTTAAAATGATAACAGTAGTAGATGTAAACAACCCATAAGTTGTATATGGAAAAATTAAACTTCAAAGGGAAAGTTTGAGAATCGTTATTAAATTTATGAAATTTATAGTTATTAGTTGACGCTGGTCGAGAAGAAAGAATTTAACAATGTTAATCAAAGGGGACCGATATGTAAAAATTTGATGTAGTGGACAACGAAAGAAAAGAAGAATCTAGTGAAATGAAGTGTTAGGTAATTGATAAAATTCGAAATGCCAGACCAAGGAGGAAAGATCTGAACTAAATCAGGGCTAGACCTGGTGCTAACTTGAGAAACTAGAGTTGATAAGGTTAAATGGATAAATATAAGGAAGTTATAAAATACCTTGCTAGACTTAAATAAGAAAAGGTGAGATAGATAAATTGATACTATATTTTAAAACTTTGATGGAAAATTTAAACAATTAGCTTATGTATTATAAATATGAATTAGGGCCTTGCTATTAAATCATAATTAAGGCAGACACTGAAGTTCCATATAGAAACGAATAAATTATTTAGTCGACGCATAATTTGATAAAGAAAATTTTATGGTTGATACCTATTTCTTCGGTGTAATATTTGGGTGGTAAGGTAACATGAAGTCGGAACTTAAGAAATTTCATTGAAGACTTGTATATATTGATAGGTATTGAGTAAAAGGTAAAGAGTTGGGGCAAGTAATAAATGTTAGGTTGAAATATTGTTAATGAGATAAAGGGGATAAATTACAATTAACGATTAATAGTAGATGGAAGTCAACTTTTAATGATACATGTTAAGATAAATTAAAGGAATAGGTATTAGACGGAGGGATGATTGATTCAATGGAAAGTGCGGAGATCCCTATAGAGTAAGATAACTAACAGTACAGGGATGACCTTAGTAAAGGAGCTACTTAATAGCTGCGCTAGTGTACGACAAAGAGATTAGAAGAAAGATAGGACTGGTGTAAATAAGAACTGATAGAGTGAGCTCAAACTGTCCTGCGATACTATAGACAATGAAAATTACAAGAGAATTTTCTTAAAATAGGATTAAAATAATAGTTTTTCAACCTTGATTAGTAAACGATTTAGTCATAACATATGTAAATTAAATGAATCAATTCTTATTATAAATAAATTGAATTTCAAATTGTTTTGCCTTGTGTAAATTATATATTTGGTTTTCGTAAAAGAATGCGTAATAAAATTTAATTTTCAAATGAAAGTAAATAAGCTTGAGAAAAATATATATTATCACTATTACGCATTTATTGTCAAACTTGGTTTTATTGAAAGATTTTTTTTTTTTTAGGATTTCAGAAGCTAACTGATGATAACAATGGAAGGATTAGAATAATAAGCTTAAGCTTCTTATATGAAAATTCTTGTAAGCTTTAGGTAGGTGGTGCTAAACAGTTGAACGAAACGTTGCCCTAAACATGATAATTGGTAATAAAAGTACAATCAGAATATTCCACCTCATTCCTTCCCTCGATCCATATTTTTGCTTTTGAGCCGTCTCCTTGAAATTTGAAGTAATTTCTTACTACCTTAAAATAGCTTGTGTGTCCTCTCATATGCTTTCTTATTAAATTACAATTCAAGGACGAATTGGCTTAAGGGGGGAGACTGAAACATCCCGAATTTTTATTTTCAAAACTTTTGAATTTTTAATAAATCAAAATTTTGAATTTGTGACGGTATGGGCTGTAAGTACCGAGCAATGTCAATCTAAGCCTAAATTGCGAGTTGGGCTCAAGCCCAAAATAATTTATCGGAACTTTTCGATCGAAAATAATTTAAAATTTCTTGAGAATTGATATTAGACCACTTAAAATAGTAATAAAAATTTTATTGACCACTTAAGTGGGTGATCCTAAATTTAATATACAATGCATTATTTTTGAGTACATTGAGAAAGATATAAATCTGATTAAATCGATTAAATAAATCAAACTGCTTGAAAATCATTAGGAAATAAATCAAACTAATTAGAATTAAATGGGGTTATACAACAAATATTTAATTATTGATAACAGGAACCGTAAACCGGCTTGAAGTTTTCAGAAATCAAGAGAAAAACCAGATAACCAAACAAAAATCGAGTTAAATCATTTAGTTGGATAAGACCAATTCGAATCGAACCCGAATGGCCAGAACTCTCTAAACCCTTCTCCTCCTCTCTTTTTCTCTCTTCCTCTCTTCTTTTTCGCGCACGCAAGGAGCAGCGCTGCCGCTCCTTTCCTCAGCCCGTTTCTAGCCATCGTTTGACGGAAACAGGGCGGCGGCATGCCTCTCTTGCGATGGTGATGCTGACCTTCGCCCGTCCTCTAGAAGCACGAATGGAGGCATCATCCATCGACAGATCAGCAACGCGTTTAGTGGCGAATTGCGTCGACGCCGGCAAAGACGCTCTGCGAGGCGACCACCGATCAACTCCTCACTTCCAGGCGAACCTTTTTCCCCATCAATTCCGGCGATAAAGCTTGCCTGACGAAAACGCCATGAACAGCGGTGCCGAAGGCACTGTCGGAGCCATTTCCGGCGAAACAAGGCTCACCCAGTCCAAATTGATCACGGATCCGGAGTCCCCACGAAATTTAGAGTATTTTGGTATATATGTTGTAAAATTCTGGGCAGAAGTCGATTTTTCGTCCACCGTGACTGGCTGGCGAGACTCCGATGAGACTTCAAGAGGCAAAATGATCACCTCTTCCTGCGGATCACGGAAATAAAATTTGATTTCAATCGATAACTCGCAATTTTTGAATAAATTTCGAATTAATTAATTAATGAATTTAATTAAGTATTTAAATCAATGAAATTAGATATTGTTAAATATATTTTATGAATATTAATTATAACTATAAGGATGGTACTGAAATATAAATTCATAGCTAATAGTTATAGAACAATTAATTATAATGGACTGTGTGTATTGAATGAATGGATGAATGATGGTTATAGCGGATGGGATCAGTTAATGTGAATTGCCCGATAGATGGGCTATGTGTTGACATGTGGATTATGTAAAATTTGGATAGTCCAGTTTATAGAGGAAATGCTGCCGGGTTTTTAGTAAAAATGCTGCCGAATTTTTAGTAAAGCACTTAATGAAGAATTAAATTAATTAGTTTATTCTTAATAAGTAGTGACGACTAAAACTTTAGGTATTATAAAAATATTATAAATATTATAATATCATTATTATTATTATTATTATTATTATAAAATATTCCTCACTGAATAACTAGAAATTTTATCTAAAGATTATAAATTGGAATACATAAATAAATAAGAAAACACTGTATATATATATGTACAATGTAGTTTGACAGGTTAGTTAAGTAACTAGCAACCAAAACTAATAAATGAATGTGAAAACATTTTTCGAATTAGAATTCTTATTTAGAATTTTCTTATTATTTTAGATGCTTATAAGGTTCCGGAATATGAAGACAAAAGCTAGAAGCGTGCAGTCGTAGAGATAGTCCTATAAAGGACAATAAAGAACTATGAGTAGTGTTAGATAACTAGTATTATCCGCCTGCATCTTTGCATTCATGCATTCACGGCTAAATGTTATCATGCATATTTTGTTGAATTATCATATTGTGATGCACTATTTGTTGATATTAAAAATTGTTTGATTATTTGTGTTGTGACTATACTGTGCTTTATTTGTGTGGAATTGGGATGAAGTGGGTCACCATGGATTTGTGAGACCGTTACCGTTATATGGATCTTGATTATGATTATAGTTACTGTTATATGGATCCTGATTATGATTACGGTTAGCCGGGTAAATGGGAGATCGATGCCCCCGTGTGCACCTACCATTATGATTTGTATGATATGGAAAACCATACGTTGGCCTCTTTATTGGGCGCACCTGATAATCTAGATTTGATCGCAGCCCGCAGGGTGGCCTCCTATTGTGAGCACCTGATGATCTAGATTTGATGGAGACGACCGGTTGTCTTCTGTTGGTATGAAAAAGAAAAGAGAGATTGGAAAAACAATGACAGGACTGGTCGTGTGAGGATTAAACCGGTCGGCCAGAATAGGGGTTGGCTCCCTGGTGCACACTGTGAACCAATACCCCAAATATCAGGCATGCGAATGCATATGACTAAGGGTAGAAATGCTCGTGAAGTGTGTGAGTCGCCACCTTGTTTAATTATTTTAGGGTAAACTAGGAAAAAACCCTAAGTGACTCCAATTTTAATTAACCTAATTACTAGATTAATTAACCCAATGTTTAAGGCATGGTCTACGAACTCGAGGTGGATCCCGAGACTATGTCATGCTGATGAACTAACCTATGAATGAATGTTTTGCAAGGTGATTGATGAAGTAATTGGACCTAATGAAAAATGTTTATGGTGATTTCGACTTGCCGCTCGGGGTTAGATCCCAAACGTGCCTACGTACTTCCGTTTGAATGGAAGATCAAAGTCAACGTAGTTCGGTAGGCCTCTTTTAGAGGGCTTTGAATGGGGATGCTTTATGCATGGGTGTGTGTATGCTTCGTGCATTTTGTTTAGGCATTTTGCCAAAGAATTGATTGATTTGATTAGGCATTTGATGCCAAAATTTGTTGATTTAAGGCTTTTAGCCAAAAAGATTGATTTAGGCAATTGTTGCCAAAGTTGATGCGATTTAGGCGATTATCGCCAAAATGCTTGATTTTAAGGCTTTTAGCCCAAAAGATCGATTAATTTGAAGGCTTTTAGCCAAAAAGGTTGATTTAGGCAATTTGTTTGCCAAAAGATGATTATTTAGGCGATTGTCGCCAAAATTTATTATTCGAAGGCCTTTAGCCAAACAAGTTGATTAATTTAAGGCATTTTGCCAAAAGATTGATTTAAGCGATTTGTCGCTGAAAGTAGTTAATCTAATTTATAGGCAATGTGTTTGCCAAAAATTGATTAACCGAATTGTAATGTAGGCAATTTTATTGCCAAGAAAAAAACGTGTTTGAATTAAGGCCTTTTAGTCACAATTATTAATTAATTGGACTTAAGTCGAATTTGTTCAAAATAAAGGCAATTTCACCATAGTTATTGATTAACTAAGCTTTTTTAGCCAATATTGTCGGATTTAAGCTTAACACCACGATTATTGATTAACCGGGCATTTAGCCTAAATTTATTTAATTGAGGCAGTTTACTTGCCTAATGATTGACGTGAATGCATTTATGCAGTTGTATAATTATTAGGAGTAGAAGAGAAGCATGCATGAAGTGCTAAAATTAAATAGGCAAAGTTTAGTTCATGTACCTGATTTAATCGTCGGCCGCTTCTTAACTCCAGGTTAAGCTCCTCGTTAAGGTAATACTAATTAATTTAAATTTAGTGACCACTTAACAAAGCAAAGAAAGCAATAAAGCTAAACTAAAATGCAAAAAAGCAGTAAAGAATCGCTTTTTTAGCCAATATTGTCGGATTTAAGCTTAACACCACGATTATTGATTAACCGGGCATTTAGCCTAAATTTATTTAATTGAGGCAGTTTACTTGCCTAATGATTGACGTGAATGCATTTATGCAGTTGTATAATTATTAGGAGTAGAAGAGAAGCATGCATGAAGTGCTAAAATTAAATAGGCAAAGTTTAGTTCATGTACCTGATTTAATCGTCGGCCGCTTCTTAACTCCAGGTTAAGCTCCTCGTTAAGGTAATACTAATTAATTTAAATTTAGTGACCACTTAACAAAGCAAAGAAAGCAATAAAGCTAAACTAAAATGCAAAAAAGCAGTAAAGAATCGCAAGGAGCGTAGGGGAGAAGGAGCGTCCGTCAACACAGACTGAGTGCCTTGAAATGAGCGCCGTAGGTTCGGCGATCGGGGCCGCTGGATCTCGGCAGCCGGGGGCGCCGGGGCCAGCCGCCGAACCTACGGCGGACGGGGATGCCGTGGTCGGTGGCTGGGGCCGCCGGAGCTGCCGGGGCCGGTGGCCGGAGCCGCCGTGCCTAGTGGTCTTGCTAATTTATCGTTCCGGAGGCTTTTCCGGGAGTTCCGGACCTCCAAAAAATATTTCGGGACCAATTCTGTGATCCTCGTGATTTTTCGGACGTTTTAAGTACCATATTGGCATACTTCCGGTGAACTTTTCGGATGGCCTCCGGTCCGGTCGGACTGTTTGCAGTCCGGGAAAACTGGCTCTTTGAGCCTCAAAATTTGGGTATTCACACACATGTGGAAGGACGGCTCATTGGGTTTTTTGGTGACGCCACTAATTAATTTCCACGTGATGTGATTATATGAAGGTGATAATAATTGTGATTGCTGTTGTATTGCCTTTTGAGTGACAAACTACATGACCATATAACTAAACGAGTGACCAGATTAAAATATTTTAGCATTTATGTGATTGTGTGGGGTGAGAGAATTATCTAACCCTACTCATTGAGTTTGGCGCTCACCCCTGCCTACTATTTTTTTTTTCAGGTGATAGAAAGAAAGGAAAGCCTTATGGAGTTGGAACAATAAATATAGAAGACTATTAATGATAGAAATAATGATGTAAATGTAAAGGTAGAGTTCCGCAATTGTATTCTAGTTGGGTTGTAAATGAATAATAAAAGTTCATATTAAATATATGACCTGTATTTTTTATACGTATGTTAAATAATTTATTGGACCAGAATCCACAATGATGAATAGAATATGAGTGTTATTTAGATAGGCTTATTACGGGTTTCGGGGGCCTTAAGCCTACCCAGGTTCTAGTACCGGTCCGGCCCGCGGAAATGGGTCGTGATAGTCACTCCTTCAAAATAACACTGTTCCATCATATTTTCAACCTCTATGGATAAAATCTCTAATTTTTAAAAATGATGTCGTTTCATCTCAAACTCTCTCCAAATCTTATAATCAATTCATCCTCTTCTTTCTTTTCCATGGGTAGTCATGGCCATATTACAGTTTCGGGAACCGACACCGTCGGTTCGAACCGGCCTGGAACCGTAACCGGAACCGGTGAGAACCGAAACCAGGACGAACCGGAACCGAAACCGAAAAAATCCAATTCGGTTCCGGCTCCAGCAAATAAGGAACCAGAACCGGCGGTTCCAGAGAACCGGTCGGAACCGGACTGGAACCGCCGGTTCTCCGTCCGGTTAGAACCGCCGATTCGAACCGGTTCGAACCGGCGGTTCTAGCCGTTGTAACTGTCAGACCTGCATTTTTTTTTTTAAATGTGTTGTGAAATGTCTTAATTACCCCTCCCAACAACCATAAACGGCTACATAACGGCTAGTTTCAAGAGTATTTTTGGAAAAATGAATTTTTGGATTTATTATAAATACCTCATTTTATTTACAAATTCATTACAAAAAAATCTCAACTCTCTCTACTTACTCTCTCTACAATATACTACACTCTCTACTTACTCTCTCTACAATATACTACACTCTACTCTATATTATTCATTTATTCTTCTCTACTCTACAATCTCTCTTATTAAGTAATTATTCTCTCTAATTTTTTTTATTCAATTGTCCAAATTATATTTTATTATCATATAATGGCAAGTGGAGGAAACTCAAATTCGAGTAAGGGCAAGGGAAAAATTGGAGAATCATCTATCCCTACAAACGACATCTATGATATGATTCCTGACCAATTTAATTTTGAGGGTTATCCAAATGAAAATTTGGATATTCCAACTCAAGAATCTGAATTTAATGAGCAATTTTAAGAAGATGAAGAGTAAGAGCAAGAGCAACGAGCAAAAATTGTTACAAGAGCAAGACCAAGTTTCGACATATTCTCCATTCATTTCACAAAAAAATTCAAAGGTGAGAAAATGTACGATGTAATTTGCAATTATTGTGGAAAATCTTATAAATTTAAACAAGCGGGCGGCTATGGATCATTTTGGAAGCATTTGGAGACAAAACATCCAACAAAAATAGGAGTTGATCGGTCTCAACAACAAATTTCCGGGTACGCTTCTAACCTTTCTTTATTTAAATATTCTGAAAAAATACAAAAAGAAGAATTAGCAAAAATGATTTCTATGGAACATTTATCTTTTAGTTTTGGTGAAAAAGTAGGTTTTAATAATTATTGTCAAAAAGCTTTAAATCCTTCTGCTAAAAGAGTACCAAGAAATACTGTAAAACGAACTACTATTTCTTTATATAATAAAGGAAAAAAAGAGTTAGAGCTTTTATTTTCTCAATTGAAAATTCATGTTTCAATTTGTTGTGATGTTTGGAGTGATCATTGGCAAATGCATTCTTATATGGGTATTACATGTCATTGGATTGATGATGATTGGAAAATTCAAAAAAAAAATTATTGGTTTTCGTGTTTTTGATGATAAACATACTGCAAATAATATTTATAGAGTAATTGTTTCAATTTTAGAAGAATATAAGTTGACAAAAAAAATTTTTTTCAATTTCATTTGATAATGCTTCTGCAAATACTAGATCAATTATTGAACCTAAAAAAATTTGTGAACCAAATATTGGTGGTAAATCTTTTTCATATAAGATGTGCATGCCATGTTTTAAATTTATGTGTACAAGATGGTTTAAAAATTCTTGAATCTTTTATTTCTCCAATTAAAAAAGCTATTTCATATTTATGGACACATCCCCAAGTGATGAAAAGTTGGGCTAAATTTTGTAAAGAAAATAATAAAAGACCAAAACGTTTTCCAAGGGATGTCCCACCTCATTGGAATTCAACATATGAATTACTAAACGAGTCTTTTTCTTATAAAGAATTATTATGCTTTTTTGTTACTAATAATATTGAGGATATTAATTTATATCCACAAAATTGGGAGATTTGTGCAAAAATTTTAGATATTTTAAAAATTTTTAATGATGCTACCTATAAATTTAGTGGGGTTTATTATCCCACATCTAATTTATTTTTACCTATGTGTATTAATATTGTTACTGCACTCCAAGAATTTCAAAATGATGATTTATTAAAAGATTGTATTTTTTCAATGAAAAAAAATGGTTATCTTATTTTAAAAATATACCACCTCTTTATCTTGTTACTATTGTATTTGATCCTAGATGTAGAATGGATGTTTTATGTAATTATTTGACTATTTATTATGATGTATTAAATCTTGATGCAGAAGATAATGTTAATATAAATGTAGTAATGCATGAAGTTAAACAAAATATTATGCAATTATATAATGAATTTGTTCAAGTTTCTAGTTCATCTACTTCTACTTCTACTTCTTCTCAATCTAATATTCCACAATTTCCAACACAAAGGGTAAATGGTGTTGGTGTTGCTCAACAAGTTTTACTACAAAGACAAAAAAGAACAAGGGAATCCAGTTTTATTTCTGAATTTGATAATTATCTAACAACTTCTTTTGAGTTTGGTGATGATTATGCAGATACTGATTTTCCAATTTTAGATTGGTGGAGTCGTCACGCAAATACTTTTCCAATTCTTTCTTTACTTGCAAAACAAATTTTAGCAGCTCCGGTCTCCACTGTTGCGGTTGAACAAGCTTTTAGTCAAGGAGGAAATATACTTAATGAAACACGATCTCGTATGACACTCGATTCACTAGAAGCACAAGCATGCGTGGATGATTGGACCAAGGCCGAACTAAGAGCCTAAGAAAATCCTAAAGAAAATGAAGATTTATTTGATTTATACGATGGGTCCTCAACGGGAACATCAACTGGTGGTGCAAATAGCGATTAAGGTAAAAGGGGTGAAATTGATATAAGGTAAGTAAGAACTACATGGGCTTTGATTCCTCTAAACCCCAAGAGGATACGTAGGCAACTTAATTTTTTTTTTTAAACAAAAAAAAAATTAAGTTCAAGCCCTTTTTTTTTTTTAAATTATGTTCAAACTTTAAAAAAAAAAAATTCAGTTGAAATTTTTTTTTAAAAAAAATTAATTATGTTCAACACTCAACAATTCAAGTCTTTAAAAAAATAAATTTAATTGAAGTATTTTTTAATTTTTTAGGTGTATTTTTTAATTTTTTATGTTCAAATAATTTTTTTTTAAACCGGTCTTTAAAATTTAAAATTTTTTAGGTGTATTTTTTAATTTTTTATGTTCAAATAATTTTTTTTTTTAAACCGGTCTTCAAATTTTAAAATTTTTTAGGTGTATTTTTTAATTTTTTATGTTCAAATAATTTTTTTTTTTAAACCGGCATTCAAAATTTAAAATTTAAAATTATGCGATTCGCCGGAAAACCAATTGGAACCGTCGGTTTTGTAATCGGATCGGAACCGGAACCGAACGGTTCCAAACCGGAACCGGAACCGGACCTTTTCGGTTCGGTTCTGGTTCTGGAACCGGAACCGCCGGTTCCGGAACAGTGGCCAAGTCTATCCATGGGCGTCAATATGGCCTAGAAAGGTAGCTCGTGTTCATAGAGCTACTCATGCTCATAGATCCTTATAGTTTTTTGAACCACCACTGCTATTGAACTGTACAAACGCAAGAGAATGTAGTGTTCATGTTGTGAGTTAATCATCCCATTTGCCATTAAAGAAGCCCCACTCCCTCGATTTGGTAAATATTAGATTCGAATTTGCAATTTCCATTAGCAAAGTTGTTCTCGGACCTTAATCCTTACCATCATGGATAGTGGTTTGCATCTAATTTCCCATTAAATCAAGAGATAGACTGCAAAAATTATTTTGCACCCAAAAAATTTAGAGAAGGCCCACCACAAGGAAAAAGACTTAAATGTTCTCGAACCTATAACAACGCAGAAATATCCAAATCTGAGAAACTTTTAGGCTGACAATTTCAAGATTAAGGAGTGAAGTGTTGTTCGTTCTTTCGATATTGTAGAGATGTTATCAAAAGAGTCCTTCACATGATGTTAAGAATGGTGCATTTTAAAGCTAATTCATGTTGGGTTATCTCAATAGCATGGGTCCCATATTTATTATTTTTCAATCTCAATTTGACTAATTTGGCTTATTAGGGTGCACTTGTGACATAAGCTTAAAATTAGAGTGTGTTAAGATTTTTTTTTGAGTGCAATTATAACAACCTATAAAGTTTGGGGTATTCGGAATGGTTTAGCCCATGAGAAGCATGTTTAAAATTTGAGGTTGCAATTAGGAGTGAAAACGAGCCGAGCTGAGCCAAATATGCTAATATTTTGGCTTGGCTCAACTAATACATGATATTGGTTGAGATTGGCTTGAGCTCGAGCTTTTTAAGGCACTTTGATTAAGCTTGACTCGAATTACAATAATTATTATTAATCTCGGCTCATCGGGCTCACTCATAAAGAAGCTCGTAAAGAATCACTTAACAAATAATGGCTTTATATGTGACCTGATTGTGCAGTGAATTTTTGACAAAATCCATATAGATGCTAACAAAATCCATAAAGATGCTGGCAATAAAGATAAAAGTTAATATAAAATTAAGTGCAAAAGCTTGTTGTTGTACGTCCAATTTTATGATAAAAGAACAGTTTACTAGTAATTAATTAAAAATAATATAATTTATTCATCTAGAGATGAAATCATAATCGTAAGAATAGCAAAGTTAAAGAATATCCTAAATCAATTTAAGACTATAACAGATTATTACATATTTTTTCAATAAAAAATAACCTGCAATCAAATATCCTCTCCACAGCCAATTAGTAGAACCATAATTTAGAAATCAATTTATAAAATTAAACACTAAGAGGATACCCATAAGAAATATGAATAAAAATATTTAATCAGCTCAACTAAAATATTTATAACCCCTCCATCAAAAAACTAAAACAATATAATCACAAAGGAGTAGTCATTACTGCTCAATTCCAACAAATTATAGATTGAGAGGAGTAATAAATAATTCAAAAGATCCAAATATTTTATTTAATGAACATAAAAAATACATTATTTTGATGCAAATTTTTAAAGTTGAAAGAAATACACAAGAATCTAATTGTTATTATTTTATTGGTAGAGAAATGCCAACAGTAACCATTAACCTGAAAAGCGAAATACATAGAATTAGATAATTCTTAAAATATGTAATTTTTGTTCATTTGAGATGTGAAAAAGAAAATTATAACATATCAATATTTTACTTTTAGCATAAATGCTATTCCAAGCATACTTCTTGCATAGACTCTTCTTCACCCTATCACAATTGCAAGATGTAAATTATTTTGTTATATAGTCAAAGAATTAAACCAATAATAGTTCTTATAAGTTTCTAATGAAAAAAGTATCTATTAATAATTTGGAAATAAATTTAAAATGAAATGAAATACCTAAAGATAGTTTATAAATAAAATTTATAACAAAGTAAAGTACATCTGTTGACTTTGTAACTTTAAAATCGCAACGTAACCAATTTTTTTGTGCATATTAAAACTTGAATTGTTTCTGGCTTCAAAGAGCTATGACATCGATCAAGTACTCTACCTCCTGCACTAAAAGTAGACTCAAAAGCTATCTTACTAATAGGAATACAATAATATAGAATGAGTCATCCTTGATAAAACTCAAAACTTCAAAGTATTTGCCTTCCACCAATTTAAGGCATCAAACTTGCTATTTTCTTCATAAACATAAAGACCCTCCTCTAAATAAATATCCAAATCAGATTTGAGAGGTTTGATGGAATCCAATTCTTTTGCCTATAAGTCAAATTCACTCCTACCCTTAGTTTTACTTTTACTTTTATTACTGCCACAAAAAACAGAGCTACTAACACAAAAAATATCATTACTATAAGAACAAACTTGCATATGTTGAGTTTGTTTGACATCCAATGTATAAGAAATAGCCTAATCATTATAAATCTCATGTGAGGAGTGACGAACGAAATTAATATTCAATTCAGCTTCCCAAGATTGGAAAATATTCGGAAAGCAAAACTCAATAAGTTTCATTTTAAATAGTGGATCCAAAACTGCTGCAATAGCCATGAACAAGTTACAGTACTCTCCCTAATATTTATCAAATTTCTCTCTCATTTTGGAAGTTATTTTTCTTATATACTCTCTTTCATCTAAATACTTCTCATCTAAAATTTGCTTAATTTTCCAAATCTCAAGAAGAAATAAATTTGTTGTTGGATATGAACAACCTAAGAAAACATTAGTGACATCATTAAAAACCTCCAAAAATAAACTCACTTCTTCTACTCTTTCCCAATCTTCACTATATGGAAGCCACTGATAATATGAATATCTCTCTTTGTATCTAGGAAAAGCCTCCTTAAAAAACTAAAACAACTTCTAACATTGTATAAGTTGAGTTCCATCGAGTAGGTACATCAAGAATCATTTTTTTTTTTTTTAAGTAGGCAATTGTAGTTGCTTTACAATTTCAGAAAACTTGTGAAGTCTTGAAGGAGACCTTTTCAAATATTTCACACTTTCACGTATATTAACAAACACATCTTGTATTTTAGTCAATCCATCTTGAACCATAAGATGTAAAACATGTGCACAACAACAAATATGAAATATCTTACCTTTGAGATCTTCACAAGATCTCTTAGGTTTTTTACAACAACACCATTTGATGTTGCATTGTCTAGTGTAATAGTACACACTTTTCACTCAATCTCCCATTCACAAAGGCATTGAAAAATGCAATCAGCTATAGCAACTCTAGTGTGTGGAGGTGCTAAACCAACAAAGTTTAACACACACTTATGTAACTTCCATTTTGAATCTAAGTAAAATCATGTATAATGTAAATAGTCTATGGTTTGATTCGAAGTCCACAAAGCAATAGTTAAACTAATTTTATCAATGCTAACAAATGTGTCTTTCAACTTCTTTTCTTCAACAAATATTTTCATGTAATCATTCCTTAAAGTTACTCGCAATATTCTCTCAAAACGAGGATTAAGAGTTTTAAGTAACAAAACAAATAGCTCATGCTCAATCATTCTAAAGGAATATTCATGAACAACAACCATTTTTCCTAAAATTTCTCTAATTTTCTCCTTATTATACTTGTAAGTTGTAAGGCTACTGCCTAATCCTTCAGGACCCATTAGCTCAAGAACCAAAAGCTTTTATTTTTTGTCAACAACTTGACGACTAACACTAGTGTTCACATGTCTTAAAAAATGAGTAGTTGAACCTCCAACATTAATAGTCAACAACGCATTACAATAGTTGCATTTTGCCTTTCTAGCCCCATCTTTAAGCACCACCTCTGTGAACTTCGTCCAAACTTTTGACTTTCGCTTCTTTTCTTTTTTTTTCTGTGGATGATTTGTAGCTTCCTTATTTATTTTCCCTTTCTGGTTTAGTGATAATAGATACATTTTCATTTGTAGCAGAATTCGAAAAGGAATAGTATTTATTAAATATGTAGTAAATAAAACATAAATAAAACTAAAATAATAAAATACTAATAAAATAACAAAATAATAGCAATAACCATGTTATTAGGTCCAAATTTTCTCAATAATTAATTATTTCTCATATTATTTGCACAAACAGATTTAGTCGAAAATTTTTGAAAAGTTCATTCAACTGAAGGAGATAACTTTGTTCACATTTCTTATAGTCAATTTAAAATAATAGTATGGTTATACTGCTCCTGTTATCCATTTTATATTATGATATATATATATATATTTTTTTTTTTTGGGTAAATATGCTTTAAGAATGTTGTAATATTGTATATTGTATCTTTATGCAGGTCTGAATGGAAGAATATTATAATGCATTTGATTTAGAGAAGTTCTAACTATATACTTTCTAGATTAAGTTATCAGTAATATAATTATGCTATAGAAATAATAAGCAACCCCTTCAAGGAAATCATATAGTATAAGAACTATAAATATCAAAATTCTAAAACTTCATTTTTGCTAAGAAAAAGGTAAAGAAAAAAACCATAACTAATGAGAAACCCAAATAAATCAAGTTTATAGTCATAAATCTCTACATGAACATCATTCATATTTCCCTTCATTAATAAGCAATGTTTAACAAATGCTTGTTGCACAAATTACAAATTGAATTTCAAAAAAATGATGTTTACAATCAAGTAAATCTAAATCAAATACTAATTGAGGGAAGAACAGAAAATTAAACCAAATGAATTTAAATTTATAATAAGAAAATTAACAACAAGAAAAGTTAAATCAAAAGAGAAATCTGACATTTTGGGTTATTTGTAGTCATTCTTTGATAATAAAGAATAATAAAGAAGAAATTGAAAGATTTATAGTCGTGCTTACATAAAGAATTGGCAGCAAGCTTAAAAAAAGTGAGATCTTTGAGTTTTTATTCTGCAGCAGAGGGAAGATTGCCACCACCATTCTCAACAATTTAGCAGTATTGTTACTCATTCCTTAGTCACTTACAACATATTGTCTAAATCTGAATCTTTCATTTGAAATTTGATAGTATTAGAATTCTATTTGAGTTGTAGTTTGCTTTACCTTTTTATCTCCTAATTTCTCATTTCTCTCTAACCGTACATCTCTTTTTGCATAGATAATTGGCAAAGGCACGGTAGGTAAAAGCAAAATATGCCACTTATATCCCATGCATCAACTAGTTATTTAAATAATTTACTTAAAAAAATCAGTAAAACTCGTGCACATCCGAGTTGAGTTTTTGTTTTTTCATGCTCAGCTCGTTTGTAGTTCAAGCTTATATTTTTGATCAAGCTCTGTTCGTGTACAATATGAATGGATTTGAACAAGATAAAAATCGAGCTGAGCTCGAGTTGAACTTGAACTACAAGGATCAAATCCTTCCGTCCCAGATATTCTATATAAAAAAAGAATCAGACCGATAGCTTAACCACGGGAAAAAAGAGAAACTTTTTTATGCACATAAGTTCAAAAGATGAGAGAATTAAGGATACCTATCAGAAAAACTAATCCAATCCATAATGATGTACCAGAAAATACAATATTTTTGTTACTTGACCAATCATCAGGAGAAGAAAAAAACAACGGATACACTAATCAGTAAGATTGATGAATTAGCAATTAATGCAAAAACAGCCAACTGGAAAGCAATAATCATGTTTTTAATCCTCCAAACTATCAACAAAAGAACTATACACCATTTGATCCCTTTCTTAGCTGCTATAAGTTAAAATAAAAAAGAATTTAATGGGCAAATACGTGAAAGTCTTAAGGTCAAAATATATATTTAGCTGTCGAAATTGATTTCATGCGTCATTTCAAATAAATAATAAGTTAATCCAATTTTATCATAAATTAACACTAAAATTAATTTATTAAAATTTATAATATTTTGTTTCAAAACAAAATGTATACTAAAATAAAAATAAAAATATTAAAATTAAGATTAAATAATTAAAGCCTACATTTTATCCTTGAAAATATGGCCGCGGTGCAGTGACATGCAATCTCATTCGGCCGTGGTCAAGTTCTCTTCATTATCTTTATCCAACCGTTACCGCACGCCAAACGCGCCCTTTCTGTTCCATTTCAAACACTATGCAATAAAGTAGGATTCTAACACTGCAGTATGTCATTTTCTTATAGATTCCCACACCCAAAAACCTTTCTCTAATAAAACCCACCGCCAACCGACCACACAACTCAAATATCTCTCGATGGAATTCGACGAAGAGGAAGACCCAGTCGCCCTCTTCATGTCTCTCGATGATTGGCAGGACTGCTCTTCTCAATCCTCCACCGAAACTTTCATGGTCGGCTTCGTTATCGCCAATATAGTGGGTCTCCGTTACTATTCCGGCACAATCACTGGCCGTGAATTAGTGGGTTTGGTCCGAGAACCTCTAAATGTTCATGATCAGAACGCTATCAAAGTCCTAAATACAAGATCGCTTCAGGTGGGTCACATTGAAAGGTCAGTTGCTTCTGTTTTATCTCCTTTAATCGACTCTCGTAAAATTACAGTTGAAGGTATCGTGGCGAATTCGCGAAGTAGTGGCAATAAGTTTAAAATCCCTTGTCAAATTCATATTTTTGCGAAGTTTGAGGATTTTGAGAGTGTAAAATCTGTCATTTCGCGCGGAGGGTTGGTTTTAATTTCAGAAATGGACCCAAGTTTTGGGTTATCAGAGGCTATGGTGGTTAAAGAAAAGAATAGGAAAAGCGGACTTAAAAGTTTGGATGAAATATTTAAGTTAGTTGACGACAATGTGAATAAGAAAGGGAAACTTGGGGCTCTAAAGCCACCCAAAGAGGTGATTAAGTCTAATCTTTTTGTGCACCAAAAAGAGGGATTATGGTGGTTGATGAATAGAGAGAATTCTGGAGAGTTACCTCCCTTTTGGGAGGAGAAAGATGGGGAATTTATGAACGTTTTGACGAATTATCATACAGATAAGAGGCCCCAGCCATTGCGTGGTGGAATTCTTGCAGATGACATGGGTTTGGGCAAGACTTTAACTTTACTTTCTTTGATTGCTTTTGATAAAGTTGATACTAGTGCCACTTTATGTAGAGACAATGTTGGAGAACATATCTGCGAGTTGGATGATGAATCAACTGTTTTGAGTGCTAAGAAGGCTAAGAGGGGTAGGCCGAGCACAAAGGCACCTCTAGGGCAAAAAAAACATAAAACTGAAAAAGGCCTTTTTGATAGCAATGTAAAGGGGAAATCTGTCTGTGTAACTGATAAGTCTTCTAGTGTTTTGGGTGTAAAGACTACATTAATTGTATGCCCTCCTGCTGTATTTTCAACATGGATAACACAACTAGAGGAGCACACTCAACGTGGATCATTCAAGGTGTACATGTATTATGGAGAAAGAACTAAAGAAGTTGAGGAGCTTAAGAAGCATGATATAGTGTTGACGACATATAGTACTTTAGCTAGTGAAGACTCTTGGGAAGACTCCCCTGTGAAGATGATTGAGTGGTGGAGAGTTATTTTGGATGAGGCTCATGTCATTAAGAATGTGAATGCTCAACAGACTCAAGCAGTTACTAATTTGAAGGCTAAGAGGAGATGGGTCGTTACAGGAACACCCATACAGAATGGATCCTTTGATTTGTTCTCCTTGATGGCATTTTTGCGGTTTGAGCCATTTTCCATCAAGAACTATTGGCAAAGCTTGGTACAGCGCCCACTTGCACATGGGGATAAGAAGGGGCTCTCACGATTGCAGGTAATATCATATTGCAGATTATTTTTATGCATATTATGCTCAGTTATATTTATAGCATACATATGGAATGATGTTGGATCAGGATTTCTTTGTTCTATGCAGCTGAATGTTTTGTTTTTTGAATGTGTTAAGGAAAGTCTATCCTTGCTATGTGCATAGCATTATCTTAGGGATTTCTTCCAAAATAGTCTAGGATATATATTCCTAAATAGTTTAGATCACTTGTATATAAACTTGTACCTCTTCACAAAATAACAGAATAATTTTCTGTCCTCATTGAAATGATTAACTCCATGGTTATGTTTTCTGTAGCTGTACAGAAAAATCTATTTTTTCTAGAGCGCAAAGAGATAGTAAGAGACTGTTATTTTTTCTAGAGCATAAAATAGAGAGTGATATATCGCCTCTGAAAGCAAGCTTTCAACATTTTATGACATCCATATTCTCCTTTTAGACCTTTTCTGTTTTCCATTAGTAATATGCATTAGTAAGGATGACTTGGAGAAATACTTTGTATAAAATAATTTCGGTTTACATTGTTTGAATTTATAATATACACTTAACCCCCCGTTTGGAATAAATGAATTCTGCAAAATTTTGTGGAATTCATTTATAAATCTAAATTTATGTTTGTGGTATGAAAAAATGAAGAATTTAATTGTATGAATTCAAATCTATTGATTTGAATATAACTAAATCAAATTTTACTATAATGGTGGAATATTCAAATGAATTCCACAAATTTAAACAACCCAAAGTTTTATGACAAAACTATTCATTTTTCTAGTCTAATAAAACTATTATGCAAGGATACTTTAAGAAATAAAAGCAAATGAATTTTGAATTTATTCTAAACATGAAAAATTCATTGATAAATGAATTCTAGATGGGGCATTATAGTCAATTATAAGAATGGCAACAAGTCAAATGTTCATTTCTAATAAACCAATATTAGTTATGAATTATGATGATAAAAAAATTGAGTAGTTGATTAAAGTGTTAGAACTCAAATAGTTTTAATTTGTTGCAGTTTAACTTAAAATTATATTTTCACATATGAATTTGAGTTATTTTGCAACTTTTTGGGTGTCATTCACCACATGCACCATATAATACCACAGCATCTTTGTTGTGATGATGATTGCAGCTGCAATTTAATACCATTTCCATTAAGGGTGTGTTTGGCATTCCTATTTGAGTTACCTTGGGGACAAAGCACTTTGTTGAAAATGTTCTTTTGTCTGGAGCACAAAAGAGACAGTTGATATATAGCCTCTGAAGTGAGATTTTAACTTTTTATAACATCTAGATTCTCCTTTTAGACCTTTTCCATTTTCTTTTATTAAGAGGCGGTAGTGAGGATGACTTGGGAGTAGTCAATTGAAGGGTTAGAACTTAGAAGTATTAATTAGTTGCAATTTAACTTAAAATTATATTTTCAAATATGAATTTAAGTCATTTTGTAACTTTTGGGCATTATTTCACCACATTCACTACATAACACAACATCTTAATTGTGATGATAATTGCACTTGCAATTTAATACGAGTGCCATTAAGGGTGTGTTTCGCATTGCTCTTTGAGTTGCCATGGGAAAAGAAAGCACTTGGTCAGAAATGTTAATTAGAGGTCATTAAAGTTTGTTTTTTAGTCATCATTATGCCAATTTTAAATGGAGGAAACACGAATGAACTTGGGATATAGGTAGTGCCTATGATCGTCTTGTTATTTTTACCCCTACTATTTCCCATACAATCTATTTAATTAATTAACTGCCCAACTTTTACTATTGTCTTTGTTCTTATTCATCAATACAGTGTCCTGTCTGTGGAAATCAGATACTAAGAGGTGGCAAACTAGGTCTATCAAAAGGCAGTTAGAGCCCTAAAGCCTATTAAATATGTTCTGCAGTTTGCATTTTAAGAAATGTAATTGAGGAGTTTTCTTTCCTTTATTATATTTGTTTTAAGCAACAACTTCATATGATTTTAGGTTTTAATGGCAACTATTTCTTTGCGGAGAACAAAGGACAAGAGTTTAGTTGGATTGCCATCTAAAACTGTTGAGACATGCTACATAGAACTTGTTGGAGAAGAACGGGAATTGTATGACCAGATGGAAGCAGAAGCCAAGGGTGTTCTTCAAGGCTTCATTAATGCTGGTAGTTTAACGTGCAACTATTCAACTGTACTGTGCATAATTTTACGACTTCGCCAGATATGTAATCATCTGGCATTATGTCCTTCAGATCTGAGATCACTACTTCCTTCTAACAGTATTGAAGGTATAAAATTACTTCCCCTAGTTAATGGAATTTATTTACTCAAATTCTGATGAGTTTTCGTGGTCTTTAAGAAAGCGAAGGGGCCCTCCTTCGTTGAGAGAACTTCTCCCACTTAAAGGAGAACCTTCTTCAGGTTTTTTCTTGCGCAATTTTGGTTAAGAAACTAGAACTATTGTGCTTAATTTTGACTTATTTTGGCCAGTCATATGTACACACACGCACGCGTGCTTGGATTTCCTTGAAACGATTGTTTAAATTCGTCTCTTGCTCTTTTGGTCCTGGAGATTGCATTTTCCTTATTGGGGTGTGTGTATTTTTTCTGACTTAGCTTCAAGAGGAGAAAATCCCTGAGTCTATTATCTGCGGGCCACTTTGGTTTGCGCTAGACATAGTAATTAAAGGTGCAAGCGCACTAAGGCGCAAAGGGCTGGCCTCTAGGCGAAGGCGAGCGCCTGAGTGAAGTGAGGCGCAAAAAAAAAAAAATGTGAATGAAATACATAAATCTGAAAAATATATTTTAAGATATCAATCAAGAAAAAAAAAAAAGTAGAAAACATGGAAAGAAACACACATAAATCAGGAAAAAATGGCAACATGGCAAGTTATATTTTAAGATATTAAAGTTAAGACAGAAAAGATCATAATCAAAAAAATGAAAAAAAAAAAAAAAGAAAAGAAATAGAAAGCAAATATCGGAAGAAAAATTGAAAGAGTTATATCTGGATGGAATGGGGCTAAAGACTAGATTGCAAGAGGTGAGTGCTAGATGGAGTGGAGGTTGGATCACAAAGCACATCACCTGTTTTTCTGTCACATTTTATTTCTGTTATATTTATTTATTTATTTTGTGTAAGTTGATGTTGGCTAGATAGCTTTATATTGAAAAAAAAAAAAACCCCTAGGTGACTTGTTCTGGAAAACAAAAAATAGAAAGGCACGCCTTTCTCGAGCCTTAGGCGCAAAATGGCGCACGCCTCTACCCAAAGGCGATAGCTTGAGTGAAGTCGCCTGCCTCAGGACTGTTGAGGCGCAAGCCCTTGAGCCTTAAGTAAGGCGCGCCTGAGGCGTGCTTGAGGCGCAACTTTAATAACTATGGCGCTAGATTGAAAATTGCGCACAATTCCTATAATATGATTCTGTTTTTTGTTCGGTATACAAAGGGACACAGACTTATATTTGAATAGCCTGCTTAGTTGCTTTTAGATGAAAATGGAGTCTACATTCGAGTATTTAAAGATTTATCATTAAATTGTAGTGATATTATATTAAAAATGAAATTGGACTAGGAACCTTCAAATAGAAGACAATTGTTTCCATTCCCTTCCCATCTCAAAGCAAGCTAAATGTGCCCTTTGATGGATATATGCATGTGGGTGCAGGGGAAGGGAACGTATTATGCTCAGTCTCATACTACCCAGGAACTTGGGATTAAGCTTGGTTTAAGGTATGGTTGGATAACATTGTAGGTTTTCTATAGCAAAAATTTTGCGGACATCTTGATCTTAAGATTCAAATACACCTTGGTCTGTTAATGTTTAGGATTTGAAGTAGTGGTTACACAACCTCTGTTGCTCACTTTTTGTGCGGTTTATTATACATTATTGTAAATGTTTCTTCCATGTTACTGGTTGGTCTTTTGATTCTTACTACTTGTTTCAAAGACTGTTGAAAGTGTTCTCTAATGGACCATGTGCATCTTGATACTCAACAAGTGGGTACAAGGATATACTCAATATTTCCTTTCTTGTTGATGTTCAACAATAATTTCTGGTTTAGGATTTGATTGTGATTACATCTTGAGACTTACTTTTCTGGACATTGTGAAACTTAACTTTAAAGGAAGAACTTTGGGAGCTTGTGGTTTGAAGTGCGGGTAACAAATCAGATCCCTATGGGGGATAGTTTTTCTGAAGTGTTTTCAGTGTTTCAAAGGGGAAGGCTGCTTGCATGTAACATCTCATGGAGGCTGCAGTATGGGAGGCTCATCAAGTTCAATACTCCTTTTAGCGAAGTTGATGTTCTGTTAATCTGTGAGAATGCTCTTCTCATATGGGGAAAATAGTCATTGGGATATCTTGTTCTGCATTTCTGCAAAATCCTATCTAAATCTATCAAGAACTTATGGCATTGATCAGTGTGAAGAACAAAAGGATCATAATGTTGAAAATCTCATTAAAAAGAAAAAGGCATAGCATAAGTGGAACTTTGGAAGATGTATTATTCTTTTGGTACTCTCTAGCATGCATTAGTCACTATTTGGTAATACCTGGTCAATCAGGTTTACATGTGTAGTCAATAAGCTGTTTCTTGCATCTATGGGGTACTTTAGCTGAAAGTATGTATAGATTGTTCATATCTACTTTTGGCTGTTTTCATCCTAGTTACTGGATTTTTGAATATTGTGGTATGTTTTCATCCTAGTATGTATAGATTGCATCTATGGGGTACTAAACATTCAGTAATTGATTCCAAACAGATGTATCCAATAACCCTGAGTTGCTCAAAAAGGTGGTTGCTGTGCTACAAGATGGTGAAGATTTTGACTGTCCAATCTGCATTTCTCCGCCAACTGATGCTGTAATCACACGCTGTGCTCACATCTTTTGCCGAGCGTGCATCTTGAAAACCCTACAGCGCACAAAGCCCAGCTGCCCACTCTGTCGTCGTTCTCTATCGACATCTGACCTGTTCTCAGCTCCTCCTGAATCATCTCAAACCGAAAACATTGAAATATCTTCTTCAGGAACACATTCAAAGGTCTCTGCTCTCATGAGGCTGCTCATAGAAGCAAGAGGTGAAGATCCAACTGCGAAGTCAGTAATATTTTCGCAATTCCAAAGGATGCTGATATTACTCGAGGAGCCACTAAAAGAAGCTGGTTTCAAGATCTTGCGGTTGGACGGGTCAATGAATGCAAAAAAGAGAGCTCAAGTAATAAAAGAATTTGGGGTTCCTGGACCTGATGGTCCCACTGTTCTGCTTGCAAGTCTTAAGGCTTCAGGAGCTGGTATAAACCTTGCAGTTGCTTCTAAAGTCTATTTGTTTGAACCATGGTGGAATCCAGCAGTTGAGGAACAAGCAATGGACCGTGTCCACAGGATTGGACAAAAGCAGAATGTGACAGTTGTGAGGTTGATAGCTCGAAACAGCATTGAGGAAAGGATACTAGAGATGCAAGAAAGGAAGAAGAAACTGGCAAGGGAAGCTTTTGGAAAGCGGGGAGCAAAAGCGCGAGAGGTTAGTGTAGACGACCTTCGTGCACTCATGTCCTTATGAGTGACAACACAAATATGTGCACATACTGGTTCTTTTGAAAACTTAAATGCCTTATACTGGTGTATATCTGTATCATTTTGAAGGCGTTTTTTGAGTCGAGCACCTATTGCCATAGCAGTCAAATAGAATAGGATGCTAATACACATTTCACTGATGCTAATGTAATTAGTAACCGGGGGAAGATACGGTCAGTGTATGGAAGACTCGATTTCAGTTCGAATCTAACTGCTGTTTCATTCATTTTTCTGAAACCGAGATCAGAGCTAAATGACCGATATAGGAGATGTTCGTGGAACCAGAAATTGCCTTCCTTTTCAATGGGCAATTTTTACAATGTACAAACTACTGCAGAATTTACGATATATGAAACCATGAAGGATGCTCATACCGCCAATAAAATTTATTTAACGGCCCTATTTTCCTAACGAAACAATCAACTATCAAGTATTTCCTACTAAACTTACATAATCTATTAAAATTCTCTTTTTTCGCAATTATTTCTTTATGTTAGCATCGGATAAAAAGTCTAATTTTAAATTTAAAAGAATATAATAATTAATAAATGAAACTCACTCCATCTCATGTTGAACCTGGTGAACTGTGCAAGTGAAGAAATTCTTACACTCTACCACTTAGTCATAAACTCATTCCAACGAAATAAAGTCACATCAGCAATTTTATTTTTTCTAGCTTGTTAATTTTTTCACGTTTCCCGTTTGATCCTTTTTTCTAGATTATTTCTAGTTGATTTTTTCATGTTTTCCATTTGTTTCATGTTTGGTTAGAGATAGAAATGTAGTTGTGTTAATTTAGGAGTTACTGACGTAGCATTATTTTATTTTATTGAATGAGAAAAAAAAAAGCTGTTAAATATGAATTTATTTCATTTTGTAGGTGTATAAATGACGTAGTAGACTAAATCTACCTAAGAATTTTTCATCCACTCAACATTATTTCAAGAACCACTAATGCTTTGTTTGGACGAAGAGATGATGTAAAATGAGAGTATAAAATGTTTTACCTCCTTATTTTACACTCTTTATTTGGTTTGGAGGGAAAATAAAAAGAACGAGAATAAAATAGCTTTATTTTACTCTACTCTAGTTGCACATTTCTTGTTTTATTTTCCTCCCTTTTTGGAGAGTTAATTGGATGAAGTAAAATAAGATTATTTTATATGTACCCATAATTTTTACATCCTTCCCAAACAATATATTTTTATGAATTCCACGTCACTTATTATTTTATACCCAATCAAACATAATGTAAGAATTTCTCATCTACCCAATACTATTTCAAGAACCATATCAATAAAGTTCTATTAATTAATAAAGAACAGAAAGATAAAATGTTATAAATATATTAAAAAGATGTCAAAAGCTGAAGTGAGAAAATACTACCTCACTACCTTTATATAATAATAATAATAATAATAATAATAATAATTATTTTGACTATTGAGATAGACCCTCAAATTTAGATGTGGACAAAATCCATTATTTGCAAAAGTAAATATTGCATTATTTATTTATTTATTTATTTTAATTATCCAATCATGATCAACGTGAATGATTAGAACAAAGCATAGGATAGGGAAAAACACGTGTTAGCTGTTCTAAATTCAATGCTACTTCATTGACACGTGGTGAGGCTCGGACTCTGACGACTGACGATTAATAGGATAGAATAGAATCTCCATGTCGAATACAGTAAACACCATAATTTTATTGGAGAAACACGTGTCAATATTTGGAAACCACATTTTAATTTTGTAGAAGCCGTTGTACACCAGCATACTTCAACCTCTTTGGGAGGAGAAATCAAAACCCAGCTGCTTCTTTTCTTACAAAATATAAAAATAATATCCATGGCCAAATAAATTTTAGATTTCAAGCAAAAATTTTAATTTTAATTAGAAAATGTAATACTGAAAGGATGCAGAATGATATAAATATTAAAAATTTTAAATTATCAGTTTATTCCAAAGTCTTATAATTTATTATATTCAATATAAACTTTAAATTAAAAATTTATCATTTAAAATGAATTTTTTTAGCTTAATTGATATTTGTAATTTTAATATTTTATATGTTTTACTAAGGAAAAAAATCATTACCCACCGCCAGTTACTAGTTGATCTAGTAGGATGAGGTGCTGAATCTCTCAAGCAATGTTTAGACTTTGGAGAAAAATAAAGTTGTGGAGTTATATACTGAATGGTTTATCAAAAAAAAAAAAATCATTATACATCATATTGTAGAGAAATTTTCACTTCATGATTTTTAAAAGTAGGTTTTTACTAAATAAAATAGAAGGCAACTTTTGAACTTAAATTCAGATAGATGTCAGCACATGTTATCAATTTTATTTAAAAAGAAAACGAAGTAAATCAAAAAATCAAATCAACTAAGTTTTAGAACTTAACCAAATCAATTAGTTTTGCAAGTATTTTATTATTATTATTATTATTTGAACTTCACATGGAACCATGAATGAGCTCAACAAATTTTGAGTTTATCCATGTAAGTAGAAGCAAAATTTCTTATAAGAAAATCGACTCAAATCAGTTTAAATTCGAAGTTTAAATAACTTTAAATTTAGAAAGGGTAAAACTCTCTCTTTCTTGAGGAGACTTTTAAACTAAAACTCCTCTTAAGTATAGCAGAGATCATTAATTTTGGTCGTAGACCTTCTTGATCACCCTTTGACTCCAACCAAATACGTATATTATACAGTTCTTCCATCTTGTTAATTATATATGTTGTTTCTCTCATTTAGTCTATTTTTAATTACTCGTTGTGGGATAAATAACTTAAAAGTAAAAAACATACTTGAATATATTTATATGAATTTATAACATATATAAATTATTAAATCAACTAAATATTTATTATTTTTTGTTGGCTCAAGGGTCAATTTTATCTTGAGATTTTGATAATTATACAAAATAAATAAATTTAATATTCTTATATGTGATAATATTGTTTTATGCACATTTTTTAAATATGGAAATTATTAAAGAAATGAAATTCCTACAACCCAAGACTTTTGTTTGAAGACCATGAAAATTAATGAAGATATTTTCTATTGGTTAGTAATATAATAAGTCTTAGGAAATTATTATAGGATAAAGAGTAAATGATTTTATAAGCACAAATCTATTTTATCTCTCTCAAAATTATTTTAAAATGTTTTTGAATAAATTTATTAAGAAAATATAGCCAAAATATTTAATCTTCACATTTCCCATCTAAAATATCTTTGGAGTAAAAATCTTTGATGGCTATTAAATGAAATTCTGCAAAAAGCAGTTTCTGATTTAATACAGCTATATATTTCTGATATAGCTGGCTGTTTCTGCTGTAAAAGTTACACTGTTTTCTAAACTAAACCTTTCACCTCCAAACCTTACGTGTGTGAATATTAAAAATGGTCTGACAGCCCTTTTAATTGCAACCCATGCATTGTCTTTTTGTTTAAAAATGTCATAAACTTCATTGCTAACGTTAATATTAACGTTAATTTCTAAGAGATTATCATCTTTTCATATAAAAACCCTTTCCTCTTGTAAAAAGAATGAGTTTTGCGAGTAAGAGTCTATTGTTCAAAGTTTAAGTCTCTCAAACCTCTATCTTCAATCCCCCTATTTCTTTTCGTCTTTTTGCTTCAAGAAAAATTTTTAAGAGAATAGAAAATTTATTAACAACATTTTCTGAAGAACAATTTTGATCTTTAAATCTGTTTTCTAAATCCATTTTCTATTCTTCCTGTGTTATATTTGAATTTCTCTCTGTCTATATAGATTCTGTAATCTGTTGTAGACAGGCTTTTTATTTGAAAAACTTTTGTGTAATAGCTTCCGTGAAAAGCTATGGTGTAATAGGTTATCAAGCGACCTTCTCCTTGTGTGAGATTCTAATGCCTTGATTTGAGTTTCTATTCTCTGCAAAAATAGAAAGGGTTGAGGTTGACTAGAACCTTTGGAAAATCTAGTAGGACAAAGGTTAGATCTAGGTATTGATCTATTTCCTTGTATTGTCGGTTTGTCTCTTACCCTTGAAAAGAGATAACATAGTGGAGGATCTCAAGATGAGTCTTAGGGAGTGAATGTAGGCGAGTTAGTGCCGAACCACTATAAATCTCTGTGTTTATCTTCTTTTATTTTCTAAAGTTCTCCTTGATTATATTCTATTTACACAACTGTTAATTTGTTTAGAAATGGAAAGTTGTTGACGAGTTTCTGATTCTAAACGTGAATAAGCTTTATCTTTGTAGAACATTAGAACTCTGGATTTTTGTATTGTGATTATACCAAGTTCTAATCTGTCTTTCTATATTCAGTGTAATTCACAATATGAATTATAATCAGTTTTCTAATCTTGCTTAAAGCTTTGTGAACCAGTTCTAAAATGCAATAACTGTTTTTCACAGAGTCTTTCTAAAATAGCAATAAGCTTTGTGAAGCTGTTCTAATCGCAACAACTGTTCTTCACAGAGTCTTTCTAAAATTGCTTAAGCTTTGTAAAGCTGTTCTAATCACGATAGCTGTTCTTCATAGAGTCTTTCTAAAATTGCTTAAGCTTTGTGAAGCAGTTCTAAATACAATAATTGTTCTTCACAGAGTCTTTCTAAAATTGCTTAAGCTTTGTAAAGCTATTCTAATCGTGATAGCTGTTCTTCATAGAGTCTTTCTAAAATTGCTTAAGCTTTGTGAAGCAGTTTTAAATACAATAATTGTTCTTCACGGAGTCTTTCTAAAATTGCTTAAGCTTTGTGAAGCAGTTCTAAATGCAATAATTGTTCTTCATAGAGTGTTTCTAATCTTGCAATAAGCTTTGTGAGGAAGTTCTAAACTTGATAATTAACTCTCACAAATGCTTTCTAATTCCGCTGCAATAGAATTCTGATTTTTATTTTTGAAAGTTAAATTTTTAGAAAACCCAATTCACCCCCCTTTTGGGTTGTGCAATACATAAACGGGACCCATAATCTGGTATCATAGCTCTTGGCTCTTGACTTACCGAAGCTTAATAGCTTGAGAGAAAAGATCCCATGGCAATCCCACTTCCTCTTACATCTTTAGAAGGTCAATCTGTTTCTAGACCACCTTTGTTCAATAGTTCTAATTACTCTTATTGGAAAATTAGAATGGAAAACTTTATAAAATCAGTTGATATAAATTCCTGGAGGAATGTTATAATTGGTCCTCGTATTCCTATGAAAACTGTTGAAAATGTAAGAGTTCCAAAACAAAAGAAGAATATACCGATGCTAATTGGAATGACATTTCTATAAATGCAAAAGCCATTAATATTCTTCATTGTGCATTAGATCCAACAAAATACAACAAAGTATCTGGATGTAAGTCTGCAATAGAAGTCTGCGAAAAACTTAGAGTTACCTATGAGTGATGCGGATCCACTATCACCAACCACCTATGGAGCTCAAGGGAACAAGGACTACAGCAATGGCAATCCATTAGCACTTCCTAGTGGACCAATTACAAGGAGCCGTGTAAAGAAGTATGGAGCAACCATGTCCGTATACATTCAAGAACAAATCACATAAGAGCTCCATGACCTTGCTTTCAACAAGTGCTATGGAGAACTTGAAGGAACACCTAAGTTTCTCACATTAATGGAAGCACATGTTGAGTTGGAACCTGAATTCCCAACACATGACATACCTAGACCATGCTTGGTTAGCACGCCCGTGCAAGGTGGCACGCCCCAGGTCGTGGAAGCTTCTGCCTCTCAAGGAACAACACTTAACTCGACGCACGCCTGTGCCAACTAGTACGCCCCAGACCGTGCACTCTTCTGCCTCTCGTGAGGAAAACTCATACATGCGTGCACGCCCGTGCCAACTAGCACGCCCTAGACCGTGCACTCCTCTACCTCTCGCGAAGGAAGCTTTACATTGAAGCACGCCCGTGTGCCTTGGCATGCCCTAGACCGTGCAAAACTCTGCCTCTCATTAAGCTAGTTAGTTAGTTTATTTTGAGTTTTTGCAATGTTAATGGGTTGGGCCTCCTATAATTCGGCCACCCTTGATTATTTAGCCTTATTTTGTTTAGATTTAGTCAATCTTTAGTAGATTTGGATTAGATATCCAAATCCTTAAGTTGTTATGATTTTGTTAGTCATATCCTTAGTTGGTTTAGATTTGCTAAATCCTAATCCTTAGCTAACGCTAAATCCTTTAAGGATCTGGACCCCTTAGATTAATATAAATAGCTTATTATTTTGGAATTATTCAATCAATTAATAAAAGAGAGATCTTCTTCTTCATGCTTAGGCGTGTTCTTGCTTTAGAGGGTGTGAGATTGCATTCTTCTAATTACATCAAGAATCAAGGTAAACTTATCAATTCTTTGTGGCGTTTATCTTATTCTTTTACTCTATTATTGGTGTTCTTGCTTCTTTAAGCTTTGGGTGCCATAGAGGGGAGTTTATTTAGATCTTTGATCTCTTCCAAAACTTGTCATGGAGTTTATGGAATTTATTTCCATAGGGTTCCGCGTCAATGAGGGTACTGACCGAGTGAAGGAATCCAGAATTAATATCCTTTGGAGAGAATATTAAATGTTTAGTATGAACTGCGTCAATGAGGGTACTGACCGAGTGAAGGAATCCAGAATTAATATCCTTTGGAGAGAATATTAAATGTTTAGTATGAAAGAGGGAGAGACTATCGCTGAACTAAATTTTAGATTAACAAATATAGTTAATCCTTTGAGAACTCTTGGAAAGGAAATTTCAGAAGATGAGCTTGTTAAGAAAATCCTTAGAATTCTACCTAAAAAATGAGATTCTATAGGAATTGTAATGAACTATAAAGAGACTCCAGTAACCTATGATTATTTTATGGGAGCTCTTGTTTCAGAAGAGATGAAATCTTTTTTGACTGTAGAAGATAAGAAAAAGAAAGGACTGGCTTTGAAAGTAGTTTCTAGTGAAGAAAGTTCTTCTGATCTTGATAGTGATGATTTAGCACTTGTTGCTAAGAAATTCAAAAAGTTCTATAAAACGAGTGGAAGGCCACAGAAAAATTTTATCAAAAAGAACTTTTCACCTAAAAATAACAACTTGCCTAAGAAAAAACCTTCTGATGTGGTTTGTTATGAGTGCAACAAGCCCGGTCATATCAAGCCTAACTGTCTTAAGCTGCAAAAGAAGTCAAAGAAAGAAAAGCTGAAGCAGGCATTTGTAGCTGCTTAGAGTGACTCAGACGATTCTAATTCTGAAAGTCAAAGTGACCAGGAGGAAATTGCGAATATCTGTCTAATGACCACTATCGATTCTGACTCCAAGAAAATCAACACTCATTTCTTCTCAGCTACTATGCACCTCCCAGAATAAGGGAGACCCGGCGGTGCTAGTATGCCTGAGGGATCTGAGTCAGGTCGGCTCTTACGACTGGGCCACTCCCGCCTTGGCTCACCTCTATCACGGTCTTGATGTATGGACCCGTGGTAGTGGTGAGTCGAACTGGCAGTTCATCCGGCCACTGGAGGTAAAACTCTTATTCTCTTCACCTTCTTCCTTTATTATTATTACTTTACTGCTCAACTGTATACTGAAATCACTGTGACCTTTACTGCAGGTGTGGGCCTACGAGTACCGTATCTATCCAGGCGGTCCGAGTGGTGATACTCCGGCTGACTCCCGGCGGATCCCTCGGTATCTGGCACACTGCCATCATACCTTTGCCAGTATTGAGGATCCCCATTACTGAAGGTGCTTCCTGAATGACAGGGCCTTATCCGATGTAAGTACAAGAATCCTCTGAACAACTTAGCTTTCTTTTTTTTTTTTTTCCCATTGTGCAATTACTGATTCTTCTATTTTGCAGCTGCTTCTAACTCCCTGGGAGGGAGAGGCCTGGAGGACCTATCCCGCTCGTGCGGTAGCGGAGCTCTATACTCGGTCTAGGCTCCTATTGCAGGGGTACTAGGTTGACCGGTACTTCCTGGGGGAGAGAGTCCATGAGATCCAGGCGGCCCCGGCACAGCGGCGAGTGCCCCGTGCTCCCCCTCGCCATATGTGCTTACTAGAGGGCATGACTGCAGAGGACCGGGAGGAGGAGTATGATGCTCTTCCGCTGATAGCTTTCTGTCAGCTGGCGACTATGCCACATATTTCTCTACTTGATTGCAGGCCCGGCTACCAAAGGTTCGGGAGTACACCCAAGTGATTCTCCTGTTTTCAGTTATGACCCCTTTTTTCTTCAACTGTCTAAACAAATGACTAAGTATCTTCCTCTGTGACTCGTTGCAGGAGAGGAAGAAGCATAGGACGACAGCCTATTATAGAGCAGAGGCGGAGGCGGCTGCTCCGGCTGGACTAGCTGGAGCTGTACTGGGTGATGTCCCATTTCCTCCGGGCATGGAGGTGGTGCTGGATCCTGCTCTAGGTCTCGGGTCGGCTATCATCATCCCGGCTGACCTCAGACAGGCTCCTCCACCACTACAGCTGGATCCTGAGCATGCCACGCACATGAGTAATAAACTAAATTTACAAAGTTAAGAACATTTTACCTGAATGACCTCTTATTGAACGTCTTTCTATGTTTGCAAGTGCCTGCTCAGAGGTACCAGGAGCTATGCCGGAGGTTTGGGTTCGCCCGGCTCTACTCCGAGCGCCATGAGAGGGTATGAATCTTATACACTCTTACCTTTCTGCTTCTTCTTCTTTGCAAACCTTTCTTACATGTTTCTGCTTTTACAGGATCTGGAGATTGGGAGATTGCGGAGGCACCAGTCTCGTCAGTCCAGCGTTGTTTCTCGACTCCAGCTGGAGGTGGATCGGCTTCGAACGAGGCTAGAGGTGGAGGGGATCCCGTTGGACTTCTTTGAGGAGGAGGATGATGGTTCCTCATCCGATGACGCACCACCGTCTCCACCCCCTCAGGCAGCTGCTGGTCCGAGCCGGAGGCGTCGGTAGTCCTGCTTCTGTGTTTTAGCCACTTTTGAACATTTTTGTAGTTTATAGGATTAATGTACAGTTTTATTAATTTTACAATATTATTTACACTTTTTACAGTATTTTGCTTTTATTACATTATTATTTATATGTTTATTTCTTACAACTTGTGAAATCTGATTCCTTCATAAACAAAATACAAACACAAAAACACAAAATAGCGGTGTCCCACTTATTCACAAGAGTGGTCCACCTCGTTAGTGATCAATGAACCAATTTATGGTAAATGAATAAATGAAATGAAATGAAATAAAAAACAACATAAGTAACTTAAAATGAAACATGACAAAAGTCAATCAGAAACAGAAGTGGATCGTAGTACTTACCTGATAGGGCGGTCCACTTGGCTAGTGCGAACATAATGGCTCAACCACTCTTTCTCGGTTAATGCGATCATAAAGGCTCAACCTCCTTATTGTACAAGCTGTCCTTCTTATTAATGCAGGCTTAGATGTTCAACTACTGGAGCTATCTATGCATAAATGCTCATCAACCACCATCGACAGTAAATATCAAGTCAAATAATGATGGTGCTTCGTTCATTAGACCCTTTACACGTCTATAAATGGAGGCTTCCCTTTTACGTCTTCTTCACTTCCAGCACTCAAAACAAATCCGTTTCTTAGGTAATCCTCTTTCATGGCTTTCAAAAACCAAGTTTCATCCTTCATCTAATCCATTCCTGACGACTTATGGCAGATTCCCCCTATAAACCAACTCGCCTGGTTGAAATATTTCAAAGACTTGAAACCCGACTATGGTTTCTTATCCTGGCTCGTCACGCACTTCAATCCTAACACCATGGTTTTCCGGTTTGAAGACTTTGAAGTAACTCCGACCTATGAGGAAATGTGTGCCGTGATGGATCATCACCCTGAACAAGATGAAACTCTGGCCTTGCCCCCAGGCCCTAGGTATGATCTAGCTGAGATTGTGGCCCTGTGTCCGGTTTACCTCCCTAACGGCATAAACACAGATCAAGGTCTTCCTTTAGAGCCTTTTCTGAATAGGGGTTCTGTCCATGGATATAGATCCTTCTTGGATTCGAGCTTGTTGTTTTCTGCTGTTGAACATGTATGCCATGAAGAACCGCCAACCTGGAATTGGAGATTTTCGACTTCTGACAGTTGTTCGTGACATGCAAATGTATCATCGTACTGTCTTCATGATGATCATAGGAGAGATGATGTGCTGGGTCAGGGATATTGCCCTTCACATCACCAACTTCAATGTTCACCATCGTGGTTGTCCGATGTTGTTGCAAGCCTGGGCTTTAGACAAGTTAAGCCTGATTCTTCTAGTCCCAGCTCGTTTGATTCCAACCTATGGCCCCGCCAACTTTCGGTCTCGGTCTCGAGGACATTTCAATTTTGGGAATAACCCGACAATTCGGTGGACTTGTCCTTGGTGGAGGATCAGACTGGTCACTACTGGGAGTATGAACCTCAACTACGTGTTGTACGCCAGTCTAGACCGTTCCATGGCCTATTTCCCAGACAGGATCAGCCGTCAATACGGAATGATACAGCGCGTTCCCAGAATTCATGACTTTGAAAGTGGTCTCATGACGCCGAGTTTTTTTATCCATATGTCTGACCGCTGGCGAAATCAAAACACCAGGTACCTAGGTCAAGGAGTGATGCAGGACAATGTGACACCCAAGTACGTCAAGTGGTTTTACACCCCATGATGATGCTAGGTTCTGCGAAGATTGGCGTCTGATGATAGCCCCTACTGGAGTAAATGTTGTTGTTGCTTTTCCCTTTTTTTTTTCTTTTTTTTTTCAGTTCCTTGTATTCCGAGCTATGAGCTCTCAATTAATGTATCTTTTTTTTCAGTGAATGACTCCGGTGGTTTTGTCTTTATTAATTCCTGCTTCCTGCATACATGGACAACAAAAGACAACAAATCTTTTCCTTCGAAATTATTTGTTGTGTTAGTTATTTGGGCCTCCTGCCCCTGGGTTAATAAATAAAAGCCCATAAAAATGAATTATTATTTAAAGGCAGAAGCCTACATTTGGAAATAAAAAGAAATGGGGTGACTATTTTATTACCTGCACAAATCAAACAAAAACAACATATGTAACTTCTTTATGTATGCATGAACCTACTGAGTACTAAGGTTTTATCCATGGTTTTTATATTGATCTTTCCAAGGAAATCACTGAGAAAATTGTATTTGTTCTCCTGATCAATGTTTAAAAGAATACATCATTCAGGCAGGACCAACAGCCAGAACATTTTCAAAATAGATGAGTCAATCTTGATCAGATAAGTAGAGAGGAAGGTCTTTGCATTCTTTAACCATGTCCCCGAAACAAAAGGAAGAAAAAATTTTGAAATTCCAACCCTTTATTAATCTTACTTCTTTTCAACATTATACAGAAGTAAAGAAAATTATTTTAATACAATGGTCATTTATTCTAACTACTCGTTTACCTGTTCTCCTTCAAGTCAAGTTGATGGCATTGAGCAACCAATCACAAATCTGTCACAAACGCATGGTATAGATTTCACATTTAAACTAAGCACCACGCGTTGATCCCGAAAGTTTTATTTTTATCATTATTTATTTTTTATTATGCTCTAACTTTTGCCTAGGTCGCCCTTTGCGGGTTTTCAACCAAGCGAGCTCATTTCTTGCCTAAGCCGCCCTTTCGGGTTTTCGACCTAGCTTCTTTTTTTTTTTTTAAATCGAAACCATCATTTCAGACATAAAATCTCTTCATTTGGTCCTGATTGACAATTCAGTTGACAGGCTTCCCTTCTATGGTGATTAATTCAGCGGCGCCTTTAGCTAGTAGCTTCTGAATTCTAAATGGTCCATGCCAGCTGGGTTTGAATTTCCCACCAGGATGATTCTGAGCTTCATGATCCAACAATCTGATCAATACCAAATCTCCATTCTTTAAAGCCCTTGGATGTACCCGTTTGTTGTAGAAATGAGCAATCCTTCTCTTTCTCATCTGATCTTGGAATCGAGCGTTCAGTCTTCTTCCGTCCAAAAGTGCCAGATCTTCATACCTTTTCTTGACCCATTCTTCCTCGGTCAGACCAGCTTCTACAAGAACTCTGAGAGACTTCTTTTCGAGCTCTATCGGTAACACTGCCTCCATCCCATATACAAGTTCAAAGGGAGAAGCTCCATGCACTGACTTGAAGGTAGTGCGATGCCCCCAGAGCGCGAAAGGAAGTTTCTCGGCCCAGCTTCTATATTTTTCGCACATCTTAGACATGATTCTTTTAATCTCCTTATTCGCGGCTTTTACAGCACCATTAGCCTGAGGGCGATAAGGAGAAGAATGGTGATGCTCAACCTTATACCTATAAAGCAACTGACCAACATCTGCTTGAAAATGAGAACCATTGCTGTAACTATGTGATGGGGAACACCATAGCGACAGAAAATGTTCTGTTCAATGAATCTAGCCACATGTTTGGCAGTTAAAGTTTTGTAAGATTGAGCCTCGATCCACCTAGAAAAATAGTCCACTGCAACCAATATATACTGATGACCGTTCGATGCTGCTGTTGCGTCTCTTTTGAGTTCTCGCAAGTATACGGATCGCAACATAGTAATAAAAGATCGATCCCACGAGGAACGGGTTGAGTTCACTTGCTACTTTACTCTTAATGATATGTTTACAGAAATATGAATACAGAAGTGATTAATTTCTATTTATGCTAAATCTAATGTTTAATTAAATCTAAAGATAAGTGTGTAGTAAGATACTTAGAATAATTAATCATACACAGGATTTTCCCTTTCTATGCAAAAGCTTGTAACATACAATAAAGAATTCTTTAACTACATATAGTAAGATATAATTCAACTTCTCAGTATAGAATTATACTATCTATTATAGGTATTTCTACTTATAATAAAAACCTTATCTTGTTAAATATTAAACCTAATTCTTATTCTTTGATTATTTCAATAAGACAGATTTAACTTTTAACAGAAATAAGTGAAATATGCATATGTAAATTCAACTCAATGAATTAAATCTCTTTGATCTTTACTAAACTATTTCCTTCTGAGAATATAATTCAGTAACTTTGATTAAACAAAGATCAAAAGATAACTTAAGGAATTTTTATTGAACACTAGCAATTAAAATTGTTGCTTTGCATAGAAGAGTTATGAAGAACAAAATACAACAAGTCGATAAAACAAGAGAAAGAAGTAATCTAACTCAAGCCTCCGGAGGACGTCACACCTCGAGGAACTTCTTGATGTTCTTGGCACAATCAATAACAAGTGACTCTCGTCAACTTGCTCTAAGTACTACTAACACACTTCTCCTAATACAATCTAAGTGTTTCTGTTTCTGAATTTAACTTTCACTATGAATCTCTATGTATCTGTCTCTCTTTTTGCTTCACTTTGATTGCTATTTATAGAGGAGGAGAGTGATGGTGGTTTTGGTAGTGATTGGTTGGCCAAAAGGTGCTTGAGGTGACTTCTCTTAGGAAGAGTCCCGACCCTTGCATGGAAAGATATGATTTTCTGATGAAAAGGCAGCAATTACGTCTCCTAGAAATCTCGACTCGCGCTCGCGAGGGTAAAGGTCGCACTCGCGACTTCTGCTCCAAATGTCTCTACCTCTCAAAAGTGCTTTTCGCGCTCGCGCAGATGGATGTCGCGCTCGCGACTTTCGCTGGCAAACCTTCTGACTCTCAGGCCTGCTTTTCGCGCCCGCGTATGTGAATGTCGCGCTCGCAACTTGCCTTTTCTGGGTGTAGGTTGCGCGCGCGACCTCTAGTAGCGCTCGCGACTTGGGCATTTTCTTTGTTGCAACTTGCTTCACAGCGCGAGGGCTGGATCAAGGATTTCTTCCATTTTTTTTCAACTTGTTTTGGTCTTCTTTTGTATAAAACAAAACAACACGAACAAACGTAAAATATAAAAAAAAAACAATCATGCATGCATGCAATTTATATCAAAATAACATAACAAGATTTGCCCGCTTTGCGAGCCTATCAGCTGCTAGCGTGATCTTGCTGATAATATCTATGCCCCATGCGGAAAAAGGCCAAGAGGGAGCTGTCGGATGGAGTTCAAAAGCAGGCAAATGGCTTTTATTATCATGATATTGGTAAGCTTTGCAATGACGTACATAATGAACACAGTCACCTTCCATCTGTATCCAGAAATAACCCTGCCTCATGATTTTTCTAGCTAAGCTCATTCCGCTCAAATGAGTACCGCAAACTCCCTCATGGATTTTCTTCATTATTTCTTCTCCCTCCTTCTTACTCACGCATCTTAGCAGCATTCCGTCCCAAGCTCTTCTATAAAGTTAATCATCAGCCAGGACATAATTCAAAGCCATTTTTCTCAAGACTGAACGGTCTTCTTTTGTCGCATCATCAGAAAAGGTTCCATCTCTCATGGACCTCAGAATATCCGTAAACCAAGGTTCTTCCTCTGATTCAACCTGGTTCACAAAATGTTCTTCATAACACGGGATATTTGCTGCGATAATGATGAATGGCTTCTTCGGGACCTTACTCAAATCCTGCCAAGCTGATGCTAAATTTGCCAAGGCATCCGGAATTCTGTTATAGATTCTTCCTATGTGAGTGAAGGTGATCTTATCAAAGAGTGCTGCCTTCTTCAACAAGTACTCGACATAGGGCTTCAATCTTTCTTCTTCCACTTTCCATCTCTCGTTGGCATGTTCGATAACCAATAACGAATCTCCTATTACCTCGACTTCCTTAGCACCGAATGCAAGAAGAGCTTCCATTCCCATGATGCATGCTTCATACTCAGCCATATTGTTGGTGTCCGGAAACAACAATCTTTTGCACATTGTGGTGACCTCGCCATTAGGTGCCTCTATCACGATACCAGCTTCGGCTCCATTTCTATTGGCTGATCCATCAAAGTACAATTTCCAAGCCCCTGTTTCAACACACAGCAAGTGTTCATCTGGAAACTCCAATTCCCATGATTCGTCATCTGTAATCAGATTTTCTGCCAGGAACTCTGCCACCTCCCGACCTTTGACCGTTTTCTTCATTACAAACTCTGCATCCACACTAGACATCTGAATTAACCATTTGGACAGCCGCCCTTCTAGAGTAGGCGTTCTCCGTAGATACTTCATAGGATCAATTTTGGAAACTAAAGTGACCCTGAAAGAATCAAAATAAGGCCTTAATTTCTTTATCGACCACACCACTGCCATACACGTTTTCTCCACCAAATTGTACTTCTCCTTGATAGGCAGTAGTTTCTTGCTGATGTAATAGATGGCCTTTTCTACCCCAGCAGCGTCCGGCTGTGCCAACATTGCCCCCACTCCTGCATCCTCTATAGACAAATACAGGATCAGAGGTTCTCCTGGTCTAGGCGAATTCAGTACTAGTGGATTCATCAAATACCTCTTTATGTGATCAAAGGCTTTCTAGCAGTACTCATTCCATTCAACTGGCTGGCTCTTCTTAAGTAGCTTGAAAATCGGAGCACAAGTGATGGATAGCCTAGAAATAAACCTGCTGATATACTAAATTTTTCCCAAGAAGCTTCTCACCTGACGTTCTGTTCTTGGCGGTTCCATATCCTGAATGGCTTTTATTTTGTTGGGGTCAACCTCAATCCCGTTAGGTCCTACAACAAAACCTAACAACTTTCCTTTTGTTACTCTGAACATGCACTTTTTGGGATTAAGTCTTAAGTTGTACTGTTTAACCTGTGCAAAGAACTTTTCTAGCATCTCCATGTGCTCTTCCTGTGTTCTTGTCATGATGACCATATCATCCACATATACTTCCAATCCTTTATGGATCATATCATGAAATAATGTTGTAGCCATTCTCTGATATGTCGCCCCGGCGTTCTTTAGTCCAAATGGCATCACTCTATAGCAAAAAGTCCCAAAGTCAGTGGTGAAGGCAGTCTTGTGCTTGTCAACTAAGGCCATCAAGATTTGGTTGTATTCGGAGAATCCGTCTATGATAGAATAACATCTCATTCCGGCAGCGCTGTCAATCAAAACATCTATGTGCGGAAGTGGAAAGTCATCTTTAGGTGAAGCTTTATTTAGGTCCCTGTAGTCAACACAGACTCTTATTCTCCCATCCTTCTTCAGCACAGGGACTATGTTAGCCAGCCACTCAGGATAATGTACTACCTCTAGGAATCCTGCATCTAACTGCTTCTCGACCTCAGCCTTGATCTTATCCTGCCACTCTGGTCTGACCCGCCTCCTCTTCTGCTTCACTAGCTTAATACTTGGGTCAGTAGGAATGAAGTGTTTTGCGATTGATCTGTCGATTCATGGCATGTCTGCATAGCTCCAGGTAAATACCTCAGAATTTCTCTTAATACATTCTTGAAGATCCTGTCTAAGTTCAGGTTTAAAGTCCGATCCGATTTCGATTATTTTAGGATCTTCGGTGGTGCTTAAGTTGAATGCAAAATGATACAATGCATTTATGTCAAATATGCGCGTGGTATAATCAATGCCATGAACGTGTCAATCAGGAAAACAAGAAAACAAATAATCAAAATTCACTTCCATTGATTGAAATAATAAAGGGAAACCATCCAAATTGTTCTCAAAATAGAAATCAGAAAAACAAAAGACAGGATTAATAGCCTGCTCAATACATTCATCACAACTGTTCTTTATTGCTTGAATTACTTCATCTGCATCTGGTGCTTCTTTTGCTTCCGGGGTAGCTTCTGCTTTGGCCTCTTCATGCTCTGCCATCTTCAACAACTTCCTCTCTGCTTCTTCAACATCTTCAGCAGCTAGTACTGACTGGAGGATCCTTGCCTTAGCCTTCTGCTCTTGCACCATCTTGGAAGCTTCATCCCCAATCCCCAAGAAATCTTCAAACTCCGATATCTTCTTTGACCATTTGGTGCCATTGCTTGGTTGAACCATACCCACCATGAATTGTGTGCCTTCAACTAACTGTTCGAAGGATGGTTCAGGAGACTTGATCAACTGCTCAGCAAAGTCTGTCATGAAAATTTCCAGGCCAGGGTAGGTCTTTCCTCTACTCTGAAATTCCCCTGAAGCCTCTGGGACAAAGAAAATCTGATTCAGACCTGGCTCTCTAACTGGAGACTGGATCTCATATTTCTCCTTCTTTCTGTTCTCTGAATATCCCAGCCCACGTCGGTCTTGTTGTCCATGTATTGACAATAGAGGTTTAAACCTTCCTTGTAGCTCCCGGCCTAGCCCTTTGCCATATTGCCATTGCATCTTTTTCATCATTTTTCGCGAAAAAGGGCTCATTCTATTTAGTGAACTCTTACTTTCATTAATTGGCACATCAATCACAGCCACCTGGAAATCAGACAAAGGCACTGCCGCCTCCAAGCCTTCTACAGCTGCCACATTCAAGTCCTCTTGCGCATTAATGGTCACCACCTCAGTACCCCAGGGAACCTTAACCTTTCTGTGCAAGGTGGAAGGAATTGCACCTAGAGGGTGAAGCCATGGCCTTCCTAACAATAGAGCATAATTGGCCAGAATATCCAAAACGACGACATCCACCCAACTCTCTATAGCCCCTATCGAGATCTTTACCCTGAAAGTTCCTTTCGCATTGCGCATGGTATTATCATATGCTTTGACCACCATATTGGACGGTTCAAGTTCTGACTCCTCAATCTTGAATTTAGACAGCATCTTCAATGGGCATACACACAAAGCTAACCCGTTGTCCACCATTACATTGCGAGTTTCACGCCCGTTGACAGCAATCTGAATGTATAGAGGCTTGAAGTGGTTCCTTCCTTCCGGAGGTAGCTTGGAGTCCAAGAAAGTGATCTCACCAATTCTGCGTTGCAATACATTGATCATGTCTACACTCTGGATCCTAGCAGGCACTCTAACAAATGTCATGGCTTCCAACAAAGACTCCCTATGCTCCTTGGAGGCTATTAGCAAATCCCACAATGAAATATCTGCCTTTGTCCTCTGCAACTGGCTCAACACTGAATTTCCCGTTACACCGCTAGGTGTTCTGTTTTGGCTGCTCTCACCCATTTCAACAGTCTTCTTTTGCATTTTTCCCACTTCCTCTTCCTTCTTCTATTCTTTGGGCTGTTCTTCGCCCTTCTCTGTTGTCTTCTTTCTCGTTCCATCAGTGGCAACTTCTTTCCCTTTAGACTGAGCACTGCTATCGGGATTATACACTCGCCCACTTCGGGTTAAGCTCTGGATGCCTACTTCATTCATATCCTCCTCACTGCTATAATACCACTGCTCTTCCTGATCAGCTAAACTTTTCTGGATTGTGACAGCTTATTTCGCAAGTGTACAAATCGCTACAAGTAATATATGATGAGTAAGATATCGTTCCCACGAGGATTGTAATCCAAGTACCCAAATTATGTTATCTCGTTATTATTTAAACGATGATTGAGAGAATTGTTGTATAAATGTAAAATAAACAAGAGTCAAGTAAATAAAAATTGATTAAAAGAAATCAAGGAAGTAAAACTACTAGAGGTTTTGATTTCACTTAATTCTATCCAATTTATTTCATTAGTTCATTAATCAATTTAATTATTCAAGTAGGGGAAACAACTCTGAATTCACTAATAAGCTCTTCCGATGTATTGCTAGCTATTTTAATTCATTTTAATTACCTATCTTCCAATAGCGCAATTAACTATGAATTAAATCATTAAGTTATGTAGTTGTTTATGAATTTACAATTTAATGTTGATAAATCATAAAAACCCCCCATGAGTCAAACCATACAGCTTCCGCATCAAGTTATTATTCTCATGTGTTTTATTAACCTTTTCATATCAAAGATCCTTCTTCCGATAGTGATAATTGAAATAAATCAATCTAGGGGAAAATTCTGCCTAGAAGCATTAAGTTCATTAATAAATCATAACTTGAATAAGGAAAAATAAATCTAATTGCATAAATTGGAAAAGAGATTAAGCTACATCAAACCCCTAGTATAAGAATTTAGTTACACATAGTACTTAAATAAAACTCAACAATACTTGATAAATATTCCATAATCAATAAGAATAATGAAAGAAATAAACAAGATTAAGAGTTTAGAAATAAGAACTAGTGATAAATTGCTTGGATGACTTTCTTGAATCTTTGCACAACTCTTGAATACTTAACTTCAAAAGAAAATAATACTATGTACAAGGCTAAGAGAATGAGAGATATATGAGATGGAAGATGAGATGATAGAATGAATTGGGATCCTTCCTCTCTTTATATAGACTTCTTGGGAGAGAAATTCTACATTGTTTAGGGAATAAATTCCACCTTGTTTAGGGAATAAAGTCCAACTTTGTTAGGAATTAAAATCCTCAATCAAGCCTTAATTTTCTCTCAATCATGACTTTCCCATGTGCATAGCTTAAGGATTGATTTGCTTGTGAAGAAAGTATGCAAAGTGATCTCATGAAAATGTTGGGAATAAGTTGGCAATCTTGATTTAGTTTAGGATTCCCCATTGTAGCACGGGCGTGCTGATTAGCACGGTCTGGGGCGTACGCGCCTCTGGAAGTCTTATGCAATAACAGCATGGGCGTGCTGATTAGCACGAGCACTGTAGCACGGGCACTGTAGCACCGGCGTGCTTAATGAATTTTTACCTCATTTTTATCATTTTCTTACAAAACCCTGCATTTTTCCTCAAAATCAAGTGAGTCGTGTTTCAAGGAAGCTTTTAAATAAAAACATATCAATATTACATAAAAACTAATTTAAATAAATTAAAAGTAATAGAAATTTTAATCAAAATTACAATAAAAATACTATAAAAATAACACTTATCAAAATTCCCCAAACTTAAACCATTGCTTGTCCTCAAGCAACAAAACTAAAAACTAAGAAATCTAGCTTAATATAGTAAGGAATAATTATTCACAATTTGAATAAGTATCAAAAGTCATTAACATGAGAATGAATCATGTATTTCCTATGCTAATTATATTCTAGCAAAAATTCAATTTTCAATAAAACACATTCCTTAATTTAAACATAAGTTAACAAGATTTTTAACACCAACAATTATTCAACTTATGACAAATAGAGTATGAATTTTAACAAAAATCATTTAACCTTTAAATAAGAGGTTTAAATATAAGTTCAACATTCCCATAGGCAAAATTAGTCATCTCTTCTCCACAATTGAAATGCATACAATTTAAAAGATCAAAAAGTCTTTATTTAGGTTCTAATGGAGTTTTAGGGGTATAATTTTAGCTAAACAAAGAAAAGGATAACATGGTAGACAAAAGTACAAAGAATGTTTAATATCAGGATTTTCATTTATTTTAAAAACAAATTTTTATTTGTGAAGGGAGATTAACTTGAAGTCTCTTACTAGCTCAAAATTAGATCTATTTTTGGCAAGGTCTCTTCATAGCACTTTTGATATTTTCTCCCTTGCTAAAGTTCCCTAAACTTGAATTCTTGATTAATTGCTTCTCTTATGGGGTTTTTCTTTCTTATATATATATATATATATATATATATATATATATATATATATATATTTTCATTTGCTAGTACTAATGAAATTTTCTCCCTTTGTTGCTATGTTTTAATAAAAATCAAATCCTTCAATTTCACATTATTGTACTTAGGGTAGAAAATTAATTTGGTTTAATGGCTAGGTTTAAATATGGGTGAATAATAAAAATTTGATATAGGCTTCAAATTGGTTGCAAGGGTCATACTTTCTTAGGTGGTCTAAGCTAGATATGAGGTTTTTAACAAAGAATGCCTAAATCATTTCTTTCTAATTGTAAGCACAAAAAAATTTGTCTTCAAGAGAATTCTAATTTTGTTCTAGGAATGTCAAGGTTAAATAATTTTTTATGAAAGACATATCTATTTATCATAAATTTTAACAAAGTTAATGTTTATAATCTTAGAAACAAATGGTTAAACTAAAAGAATATGTTAAGTTAAAATTTTAAATTTTAGCTAAAAAAATAATTAACTTCGAAGAACAACTAAATTCATCACAAGTTAATGAATTAAGATAATTTTTAAACTTGCTCACAATTATTCCAACCATATTAAACTAATGAAATAAACAAACAAAATAATAAAAAAATCAAAATTTTAACTAAAATTTTCCTTCCCCCAACTTAATCTAGCACATTGTCCCCAATGTGTGCAAAAATAAGATCAATTCCCCAAATTTATCATAAATCATCAAAACAAGGTATATGTAACGCCCCGGCCCATGGTAGATATTGTCCGCTTTGGGCCCAGCCCGCACGGTTTTGTTCTTGGGCCAGCAACACATGCTGTAACCCAAAACGCGTCTACCATGTTCTAGAGTGCCACCCTTTATGTATAGGACTTCCACCTTGTGCTTAGCCGATGTGGGATTCGCCTAAGGTGCAGTCCCTGACATACACCCCCCCTTAGGGACTCAGCGTCCTCGCTGAGGTTTGCCCCACCACCAGCCATAGGGACAAGGCTTTGGCTCTGATACCAAATTGTAACGCCCCGGCCCATGGTAGATATTGTCCGCTTTGGGCCCAGCCCGCACGGTTTTGTTCTTGGGCCAGCAACACATGCTGTAACCCAAAACGCGTCTACCATGTTCTAGAGTGCCACCCTTTATGTATAGGACTTCCACCTTGTGCTTAGCCGATGTGGGATTCGCCTAAGGTGCAGTCCCTGACAGTATAAGAATAGAATAGAGTTGAGAACACTTTACCACCATTGTATTGAAAAATACAATAAAAGACAGGAAAACAAAGGGCATGGTTCCAATGGCTAAATTCTGAAAATGGGAAAGAACAACATAACACAATAATAATAATAATAATAATAATAATTATATAGGCATAATTGTTAAGGGAAAAAAATCTAAAATAAAAAAATAATAAAAAAAATGGAAGGGAAGCATGCACTGTAGCACGGGCACTGTAGCTGTAGCATGGGCACTGTAGCACAGGCGTGCTTTCTCCACTCCAAGAGTCAGAAGCTAGCACGGGCCAGGGCGTGCACTGTAGCACGGGCGTGCACTGTAGCACGGGGGTGCTGGATAGCATGGCCTGGGGGGTGCTAGAGCCTGACTCTTACACTTTCAAGCCCTTTTTTTTTTTTTTTTTTTGGACCTGCAATATGAGTATAAAACACCAAAATAAAAGAAAATGGATTAAGGATGGGAGAACAAAATGAAAAATATAAGTAAAAATAAAAATAAATAAAAGAAAATAAAATAAAAATTTGCAAAGGAAGAGAAAGAAAATGATGGGTTGCCTTCCATTAGCGTTTTGTTTAAAGTCTTTAAACTCGACTTTTGAGAAGTTTATCAAATAACGGCATTCGCCCATAGTATATATCATGTAGTATCACACATGGGTCTTGGTTGAAATGCCCTCAAGATTGGCCAATTTGAGAAAATTTATGCTCGTCATACCAACAACATCTTGCTTTGAATGATGAACTTGGGGAAAAACCTGTATTAAATGATGGAGAACACAATTTATTAAATGTGGTATTATTGGAAAGAAAGGATCTTTTGGTGGTGTATATATAAAGACCATTGATAAGCTCAAATCAATAGTCTCAATTATTTCTTCATCCGCCGATATTGCTTTCTGTCTATTTTCATTTAAGTTCTCATCCAATGTCCCTTCCAGTTGTACCTCACCTTTTTCATTGTCATTAATAATCATATCTGAAAATAAGAAATTGAGATTTAATTCGTCTTCAAAGGAGTTGCATTTTTCACATGTAGGTTTTACTTTTTCTAAATATACAATTTCCCATGAAGTTTCCTCAGAATTGCATTCCTCATCTTGATATTCATTAATTGCCATGGTTATCAATTTTGTTGCTTGTACCTTCAAATTCTCTATTGCTATTTGTTGGATTTTAAAATTCTCACGAGTTTCATTCATAAATTCAATGTGAGATTTAGTAAGGGCAGCAATCAAATCCTCCTCTAAATTCTTTTGGTTTTCTTCTTCATATTCAAAATTTTGACGATATTGGTGATTCCAGCCCTGCAATGAATGATCCCAATACCAACGGTAGTCAAAATCTGCCATATCATTTAACATGTAAAGTACATTTTCGTAGCTGCTTTCCAGAAGGTGAATACCGGTTGCAGAAAATCCATTATCGACCCAACTCTTTGTCTCTTCATCTAGTCCACAATAGAATATGTAAGGGAGATATTTATTAGTAAAATATGATAAGGACATTTTTCCAATAATTCATTAAATCTTGCCCAAGCTGCATAAAATGGCTCTAAATGTTGTTGAATAAAACTTGCGACTACTTGTTGATGAAACATCTCAAAAATATTGTACAAGAAAATAATGAAAGTAAAGATCAATAAAAACAAAGAAACAAGATAATACAGATAATATAAACAAATATTTCAATTACGAAATAAAACAAAATGTCTAAATTAATAACAAGATAATTCGTATTGATATTGGTATTGCCAATCCCCGGCAACGGCGCCAAAAACTTGACAGCTTATTTCGCAAGTGTACGAATCGCTACAAGTAATATATGATGAGTAAGATATCGTTCCCACGAGGATTGTAATCCAAGTACCAAAATTATGTTATCTCGTTATTATTTAAACGATGATTGAGAGAATTGTTGTATAAATGTAAAATAAACAAGAGTCAAGTAAATAAAAATTGATTAAAAGAAATCAAGGAAGTAAAACTACTAGGGGTTTTGATTTCACTTAATTCTATCCAATTTATTTCATTAGTTCATTAATCAATTTAATTATTCAAGTAGGGGAAACAACTCTGAATTCACTAACAAGCTCTTCCGATGTATTGCTAGCTATTTTAATTCCATTTAATTACCTATCTTCCAATAGCGCAATTAACTATGAATTAAATCATTAAGTTATGTAGTTGTTTATGAATTTACAATTTAATGTTGATAAATCATAAAAACCCCCCATGAGTCAAACCATACAGCTTCCGCATCAAGTTATTATTCTCATGTGTTTTATTAACCTTTTCATATCAAAGATCCTTCTTCCGATAGTGATAATTGAAATAAATCAATCTAGGGGAAAATTCTGCCTAGAAGCATTAAGTTCATTAATAAATCATAACTTGAATAAGGAAAAATAAATCTAATTGCATAAATTGGAAAAGAGATTAAGCTACATCAAACCCCTAGTATAAGAATTTAGTTACACATAGTACTTAAATAAAACTCAACAATACTTGATAAATATTCCATAATCAATAAGAATAATGAAAGAAATAAACAAGATTAAGAGTTTAGAAATAAGAACTAGTGATAAATTTCTTGGATGGCTTCCTTGAATCTTTGCACAACTCTTGAATACTTAACTTCAAAAGAAAATAATACTATGTACAAGACTAAGAGAATGAGAGATATATGAGATGATAGAATGAATTGGGATCCTTCCTCTCTTTATATAGACTTCTTGGGAGAGAAATTCTACATTGTTTAGGGAATAAATTCCACCTTGTTTAGGGAATAAAGTCCAACTTTGTTAGGAATTAAAATCCTCAATCAAGCCTTAATTTTCTCTCAATCATGACTTTCCCATGTGCATAGCTTAAGGATTGATTTGCTTGTGAAGAAAGTATGCAAAGTGATCTCATGAAAATGGTGGGAATAAGTTGGCAATCTTGACTTAGTTTAGGATTCCCCACTGTAGCACGGGCGTGCTGATTAGCACGGTCTGGGGCGTGCGCGCCTCTGGAAGTCTTATGCAATAACAGCACGGGCGTGCTGATTAGCACGGGCACTGTAGCACAGGCGTGCTTAATGAATTTTCACCTCATTTTTATCATTTTCTTGCAAAACCCTGCATTTTTCCTCAAAATCAAGTGAGTTGTGTTTCAAGGAAGCTTTTAAATAAAAACATATCAATATTACATAAAAACTAATTTAAATAAATTAAAAGTAATATAAATTTTAATCAAAATTATAATAAAAATACTATAAAAATAACACTTATCAGATTGCGAGCTGAATCTGCTCGTCTTCACTTTCTAGTACTTCACCCACCTTAACCGTTATGCTCTTTTCAATCTCAATTTTCACGGGTCTCTTCTCTTTGTCTTCCTCACTGCTGCAATCATCTCAGATGTTCAGCATGGCACACATTCTTTCTTCCCATTCAGCTTCTGCTAATACCAGTTCCTCCGGTAGACCACTCCCGATTGCATTAATTGATCCACCCGATTGAGACTTGTGGGGTGGATAGTTGTACTGGTATTGTGGCAGTGGATTGTTCTTGGTACTCGGCTTGTTCCTCTCCGAGGGTTTGGTGATTTTTCCACTGTCTATCAATCTTGAATGTCGTGCCTCAACTTAAAGCAATCATCAGTAGAATGCCCCTTACACTAATGGTAATCGCAGTTCTGATCCATAAACCTACCACGCACAGGTTTAGCTGGATTAACTGGCAGCTTGGAAAGCACTCCGTTCTTAATGCAGGACCTCATGACCGTACTCAAAGGTCTACCCAAATCGGTGAATTCTCTTCTCACTCTTTCATTGACAGCCCCCACCGTGTTACTACTTCCTAACTGGTTCGGGTTGCTGTTTTCGGCATTTCTGTCATTATAGGAGGTCCGATAGTTGCCAAACCCTCGACTCTTCTTCTTCTCATCCTTATACAGCTCCTCTATGTTCAAACCAGCCCTTTAAACTAGAGCAAAATCAGTGAGAGGTTAGGCCAGCATTCTCCCTTTGAAGAAGGATAACAGACTTCTACAGAAAATTCTGATCAGTTCTTGGTCCTTCGGCCTTGTCTGGACCATGAATAGCTTTGTTCTCCACCTCCTATAATAGTTTGAGAAAGTTTCATCCTTTTCCTGTCTCGGACTCTCCAAATCACGCAAGCCGAATTCATCACTTTCATCAGTCTTAAAGTGCTTCAGAAAAGCGGTCTGCAGCTTGACCCAAATCTTCTGTGTCTGTGACATCCCGACCCGGTAAAGCGATCCTAAGAGGGCGGGTAGAGCGAAGCTCCTGGCTAGCTTCTAGGATGGCAGGCTAACTAAGGTAGTGGAATGCGGGACACAGGAATGAATCGAATCATATATCAAAAAGGGGGAAACTAATCATTAGAGGCGCCTTTTGGTGGAGTGGCTGGAGAGTTGGAAGAACTCCAGGGTTAAGCGTGCTCGCTTAACAGAAATCTCAGGATGGGTGACCTCCTGGGAAGTTTCCCATTTCACCTGTGGGACAAAACCGTGTGGGTCTTGCCATCTTGTATGGGCGATTTGGCTTGATCCAAAGCGGACAATTCCTCTGGTGATTAGAGTTGGGCGTGACAGTGTCTCCATATCTAGACCATCATACCACCTCCGGTAATTCTTGTGCAGTGTGTACAGGAATGCCCGTAAGACATATTCCTTGTTGTATCGGTTCATTTGAGAAACCCGGAGGAATTCAGACAGATGGGACCGCGGGTCATTATCTCCCTCAAACATAGTGTGCTTAAAAGTTTTGAATAAAGTGGAGTTGGTTGGGTGCAAGACATATTCGGTTACATGGAAGTTGGTGATCGGGTCCTTTTCCTTCACTACAGACATTTTCTCTACTTTGTCTTTCAGCTCAGCAAGTTGCTTGATTACATCATTCTCAACAGGGATAGTATTGCTAGTAGAGGCCTGATTATCTGAAGTAGGCTCTGGGATTTCCCTCTCCTCAACCACAGGCTGGTTGATTGATGCGGGAGGAGTCTGATTTTGTGCCCTATATTGGGTGAGAGCAGCAGCTATTATCTGAGTAATGGTCCTTATCTGGGCTTGAGAGAACCCGGTCTCATTCGCCATGTCATCAGCCATTTCTACTAGATCTGAATCTGAATCTGAATCCAACAAACTTGAATAATTCACAACACTGACTGGAGTAGGCTCGGGGATTGGGGACGTTCTGACTAAGCGTTGACCAGGACGTCGGTGCCAAGCTCTCGAAGCAATTTCCCGGGAAGAATCAATTCTGAAAGAAAATGCATGAGTCAAAGTAGGTCCTGCATGTATGCATGAGAGAATGGAAACACATAGAATGAGGAATGCAGTTCTAATGTGCTAAAGACCGGTATGGACAGAAGATCTCGATTTCAACGACTGGACTAAAAATTTGGCGTGAATAACACGGTAATAACTTATTTTGTATTTAAACATTTCTGGCATTATCTGTCGTCGACCGTTCCTTTTGGATTTTTCGATCGACTATTTTCTCTCAAGTCCCTAACTTTTGCCTCGGAACGAAAGAATTTCCGAGCAGGATATTTTCTTATTATTTTTTTTGTATCCTTACTTTTTGCCTTGGAACAAATGGTCCCAAGCAGGATCTCATTTTGTTTTGTTACAAATTTTGTAATCTTTCACTTGCTTTCAGATAATGCAAGAAATGTTAAGATACAAAGGAATCGCAACCCCCTTATATCTCCATTTTCTTTCGGGTATAAATTCGCTATAAATGATTGCATTATATTATTCAAAATGAATTTGAGGTCCAGTTTCAAAATCAAGGTCAAACGTCCATACCAATCATTAGCTCTTATTAATGCATGGCTGAAAAGAAAAATGTTACATGGTGCATGAATGTCACAACATATGTACAGTTTATAACATACAGGGGAACGGGAGTTGGGAAATGCATGCCTTCCAACCTTATTTCTCCCACACACGGATTCCGTTGGTATAAATTCTGACATCTGTTTCCTAGGAATTGGTTTAATCTCGACAACCAACAGGGGGTTTTGAGATTGACGATATAAACTCTCGGAAATGAATGCGGCATAATAACAACAAACAGAATCAGGCATTTCCTTAAGGGAAGTGACTACGGCTTTTGACTATATGCATTGGCTTTAGTCTTATTAGGCTTACAAAGTCTGGGTTCCGCAAACAGGATTCGGGCTTTGTTGGGCCTACTCCTTTTGACGCACCTTTAAGGTACTAGGCTTGCGGTTGGTAGTATTGTTAATTCTCGGATGGATGTACCTAAAACGCAAGGTTTAGGCTGGATCCACCATCAAAGTTAACAACAGTACCAAAGGGTAATATGGGTAGAAAGTGGTGAGAAGAGAGAAATGCAGTATGAATGCAAAAATCCTAAAAAGAGAAAATAAAGCAATTAAGCACATACGGACGATTAAAGAATTTTCCAACGACTTTCTAATCAATTTTATTTAGAAAATATAGGCTTTAGAGTCCATTCCTAATTGCAACCACTTAGTTATTAAAAATAACCGGGGATTAGTGGATGCAGAATCCCTAGTGAAGTCGCCAATCTGTTTTCGCCTAAAGATCCCAACCCCAGAAGGACCTCGAAAACTTTTTGCTTTGGATTTTATTTGAATTGGAAATGTGATTCTTATTGAGAAAATGGTGACAAAACCTTTTTGGTATACGATGCTGATAAATCGGTCTTATAAAACATTTGAGTCGCCACCCATTATTTCGGCAATGGGACCGTTTCCAATTTTATTTTATAAAAAGTGACTTCATTTAACCCAATTTTATTTAAGGCCAATTATTTGAAAAACTGGTCAGGCGCACCATGTGCGATTATAGGTAAGGGAATTGGGTACGTCAGCCCGTTGGAAGCCGACGCCCGGAAAACCAGCCTCTTTTAACCTACAATTTCTAATTTATTTTATTTTAGAAAAGCCAATTTATTTAATTAAACCCAACCCGAATAAATCGAACCGAGTTCCTATGTGGAAAATCATTTAATCGTCCCAAATAAATCCATTCATTGCATTCATAACCATTCAATCCATATCAATCATCCAACCCATAGCAAAAATAATCAAAAGACCCACTCTTGCCTTATGGTTAAAGGCGGGCCACAAACCGGATTTAAAATACAATCTAAACAATATAAATTCAATAAATTCTAAAATCATATATAATAGTAAATTAACCTATTTGATTTGATTAAAACATAATCTACCCATTATTGGTTATTTCTTGAATTAAAAATTAAGCATTTATTTAATTACACGAAATTAAATTAAAAAGATGAAATTATTCTGGAACCCTAGAACAGTTGCGTCACGCAGCTGTTTTATGAAGAACAGTTGCGTGACGGAACTCCTAGTTGCGTAACGCATCTGTTCGTGACTTTGGAAAAATTCTCAGATTCGTCAAATCATTTATTTAAACCATGTTATTAAATAAAAATATAAAAACGAAATAAAGATATGCGCACGAACAGTTCCGTCACACGACTAGTCAAGGTAATGTCAGCTTCTTTTGGACATCAACAGTTCCGTCACGCAAGTAGTAGCTGCGTGACGCAACTGCTCTGGTCCGCAACTACTTTTCAAACTACCTATTTTACGTTTTCTTTTTACCAAACTTGTTTAATATACCTCAGAAATGTCCAATAACAGGCAGAATATTATCTAACCAATACCAAACTACCCAAACACTAATAAAATAAGATATTTAAAAGATTAACAATAAAAAATAACAAGGAGAATTTAGATGATTACCTAACCCTCAGATTAAAGGATTGCATGCAATTTGAATGACTTAGGACCAATGTCTCAGGATCCCAGAAACGTTCTTTACCAAGTTTTAAAAGCAAAAACCCTTTTTTCTTTCTTTTCTCTCTTTTTCTCTTTTTATGACTTTTTGTTTTGTGTTTCAATCTATTTTATCTCTAGTGGCTTGATTTTCTTCAAGACAACTCAGTGGAGTTCTTGCAGAAAATCCTAGTCGCAGCTTAAAAATTTCTCTCAAATCTCTCTAAGTCCAAAAATGCAAAAAGTCTCGTTTAAAGCATAAAAATGCTGTATTTATATGGGTAGGGCAACAGAAAATAGCTGCGTGTGAATACTCAAATTTTGAGGCTCAAAAAGCCTATTTTCCCGGACTGCAAACAGTTCGGCCGGTCCGGAAGCCATTCGGGAAGTTCACCAGAACTATGCCAATATGGTACTTGAAATGTCTGGAAAATTATGAGGATCGCGGAACTGGTCCCGGAATATTTTTTGGAGGTCCGGAACTCCCGAAAAAGCCTCCGGAACGAGAAAAAAAGCACACGGGCCAGCCCGCCCTCAAGGGCGGTCCAGCCCGCCTTGGAGGGCGGGCATGCCCGCGCTCAAGGGGCAGCACGCCCGCTCTCGAGGGCAGGCACGCCCGCCCTCGGGTCTCCTTTTTTCCTATAAAATTGGCCCCGGGGCCTCCGTTTTTACCCACTCAGTCTGTGTTGACGGACGCTCCTTCTCCCTTACGCTCCTTCTCCCTTACGCTCCTTGCGATTCTTTACTTCTTTTCTGCATTTTTATTTAGCTTTATTATTTTCTTGCTTTGCTATTTGGTCATTTAAAATTAAATTAATTAATATTCCCTTAACGAGGAGCTTAACCTAGAGTTAAGAAGTGGCCGTCGATTAAATCAGGTACATGAACTAAAACTCTGCCTATTTAATTTTAGCATGTCATACATTCTTCTCATCTACTCCTAATAATTCTATAACTGCATAAATGCATTCATGACATCTTTAGGCAAATAAACTGCCTCAATTAAATAAATTTAGGCTAAATGCCCGGTTAATAAATAATCGTGGTATTAAAGCCTAAACCCGACAATATTGGCTTAAAATACCTAGTTAATTAATAGCTATGGTGTAATCGCCTTTATTTCGAACAAATCTGGCTTAAGTCCAATTAATCAATAATTGTGGCTAGAAAAGCTTTAATTCAAACACGTTTTTCCCGGCAATAAATTGCCTACATTACATTTCGGTTAATCGATTTTCGGCAAATACATTGCCTATAAATTAAATTAACTACTTTCAGCGACAAATCGCTTAAATCAATCTTTTGGCAAAATGCCTTAAAATTAATCAACTTATTTTGGCTAAAAGCCTTAAATCAATCATTTTGGCGACAATCGCCTAAAAAAATCATCTTTTGGCAAACTGATTGCCTAAATCAACCTTTTTGGCTAAAAGCCTTCAAATTAATCAATCTTTTGGCTAAAAGCCTTAAAATCAATCAATTTTTTGGCGACAATCGCCTAAATAATCATCTTTTGGCAAGCAATTGCCTAAAGTAAATCTTCTTGGCTAAAAGCCACTAAAATCAACATTTTTGGCACCAAATGCCTAAAACAATCAATTTTCAGGCAAAATGCCTAAACAAAATGCACAAAGCATACACACACTCATGCATTAAGCATACCCATTCAAAGCCCTTCAAAGAAGGCCTATCGAACTACGTCGACTTTGATCTTCCATTCAAACGGAAGTACGTAGGCACGTTTGGGATTTAACCCCGAGCGGCAAGTCAAAATCACATTTCATTGGTCTAAATCACATTAATCACCCTGCAAAGCATTCATTCATAGGTTAGTTCATCAGCATGACATAGTCTCGGGATCCATCTCGGGTTTGTAGACCATGCTTTAACATGGGGTTCATTAATCTAGTAATTAGGTTAATTAAAATTGGAGTCAACTTAGGGTTTTTTCCTAGTTTACCCTAAAATAATTAAACAAGGTGGCGACTCACACATCACGTGCATTTCTTCCTTAGTCACATGCATCCATATGCATTTGATGTTTTGGGGAGGGGTTCACAGTTTGGTGACTTCACTGGGGAATGTGCAATCGTTTTGCATAAGTGGACTACAATTGTTGTATAAACTAACCTGCCCTTCTTTAGGGTATTATTTACTATGCTTTGTTTTGCAGGGTACCCCAACAAAAAAAAAAATCCAGTATTCTTTCTTTAAGAATATGGGATAAGGAGAATTTGAACTTGATTGTACAACTAAATTAAAATATTTTGAATTTGTTGATCTATTTGCACGATTGAGAATCTTTTTCTCCATTGCATAAAAAATGAATTTCAAATGAATTTCTTCTCTCTCTGTTCAAACTTCTGAGTCTGGATAGCAAGTAGCGCTGATCGGCAGGTCTCATTGATTATGTCGACGGACAGCCAAAGCGTCCTCCCTGTTACCGCAAACCGCCCCTAATCCTTTTGGGGGTGGCCCATGGGTATGCGTACCGTTGGACCCATGCGAAACTCTTTGTTTCACATGTGGTTAGGTATATCCATACTCAAGGTTCAAGGGTCCCTTATAAGCCGATTCTCTATTTGAGTCATAGCCTATAGAACCTATCCTTTAGGACTGTATGCACCCAATGATGTGAACCATACCATTAAATAGATTATGACGTGTTGTTATGCGCATTCACGACATATCATAAACATGAGGTAAACACAAAGAGAGCATGAAACACTCTTCTCATTCATGCACACTTGGACAAAAGAGTCGATCTACATCAGTTACCCTGACACACCAACCACTGTACCTAATCCAGCTACCCTTATCCTTACAGGTGCCCACGATCCAAGTGCCCACATCTGTGCCAGCCACACCTACAGTACTATCACCAGCTTCACCAGCTACACCAGCTTCACCTACAATTTCGACAGCTTTACCTGCACCAATGGCTTCGCTTGCTGATATCCAAACCCTCATTGAACAACTGGAGGCCAGAATGGAGGCCAGAATGAATGAGGCCCTGGCCGCCCAAAGGGCTGCCCTGATAGCTGAATTGGGTAATGGGAATGGTAATGGAAATTCGGCCGGGGGAAGTGGACCTGCTGCCTCCAATCAGGGTCCTGCTGCTGAACCGACAAACCCTACCCTAAACCTGGATGATGTGCCCTCCAAAACTGCTTCTGAGCTGGAAGCTCAGAGAGTGAGAGAGAAGCTAGAACTCCTGGAAAGATCTATCACTGCTCTCAAAACCCACAAAGAAGTGGTGGACATGGACTCCATGTCCTTGTTCCCTGAGGCAAGACTGCCAACCAAATTCAAAATGCCCAACATGGACAAATTCGATGGAACCACTTGTCCTAAAACTCATTTGAAAATGTATGTGGGTGCCCTTAACCCATTTGGATTGAGCAGCGAGCTCTTTGCTCAGTTGTTCCAACAATCTCTGACGGGTGCTGCTTTAAGATGGTTTGTCAGCTTAGACCGCTCTAAGATGAAAACATGGGAAGACATCTGTAATGCCTTCAATTCACAGTATCACTATAATATGGAGGTGGATGTTACTCGTAGGGAACTAGAAACCACCAAGCAGAAAAACAATGAACCCTTTTCCTCGTTCCTTACGAGGTGGAGGGCCAAGGCTGCCCAGATGATTAACCGGCCTTCTGAGCAAGAACAGGTAGACATAATAATAAAGAACCTGCAACCCGTCTACCAACAGCAGCTACAAACCCAGTACCTACCAACATTCCAGTCACTCATTGCCACTGCTACGAAGGTAGAAGATCTGATTCAAATGGGGCAACTGAAAGAAGACTCAGGAACCTCAAAGTACAAGAAACCTAGCCAAGCTAGTAAAGTCCACGAAGTGGCAAGCATCACCCCCACTAACCCTTTGCGTGTAGGGAACATGAGAAATGGCAATCAGTCTAGAAGAACCTATGCTGATCTCGGGATGCCAATCCTTTTGGTTTTTCGAGAGGCTGTCAAGGCCAACTACATCAAGCCCTTGGAAGCAAGGCCACCACCAAACCCATTACCAAGAAATTACAAAGCTGATGAATACTGTGAGTACCATTAGGGGTATGGGCACAAGACTGAAGCGTGTTCGACGCTTAAGAACCGTATCCAAGACTTGGTGGACAACGGCTCTATTATTCCAAGAAGTAAGCCAAACATTAGCACTAATCCCTTACCAAATCATGGGGTAAATGCTATTGTTGCTGACCAGGAACTGATCGATCCTTTCGAACTGTTCCTAGAAATGAATAACATCTGTGTCTTGGATCTGAATGACCCAACCGAAGAGCTTGATGCTATAACCAGGAGCGGGAGACAATATGAATCGTTAGTTTTGGACAAAATCCAAAATAAACCCTACCAGAGGGCAGAGGAGCTAAAAGAAGACCCGGTACTTGCACACCTAAAAAAGACACAAGCTAGGGTATCAATCTGAGAACTTCTAGCATCATAATTTCCTCATCGCCAAGCTCTTTGCAAGGCTTTGAGTCAACTTCAGACATCAGTGGAGGTTAGCCCCGAAGTGCTAGTATCCACCCTTACCCAATCATCAAAAATGCAGAGCATCGGGTTCTCTGACGATGACTTACCCAAGGAGGGAGGCAGTCACAACAATGCCCTCTATGTTACCGTCCAGACCAGAGACAAAATTGTGCCAATGGTTCTCATTGATAATGGGTCAGCACTAAACGTCTGCCCACTAAGGGTAGCCAGCTGTTTGGGGTTGGAGGAAACAGATTTCACTCCATCGGACCAAATAGTGAAGGCTTATGACAGTACCCGGAGGGAAGTGTTGGGGGTTGCTACACTGAAGTTAACAGTTGGGCCGGCTGCGATGGAAGTCCCATTCCAGGTAATTGATGTACCGACTAGCTTCAATCTGCTCCTGGGCCGACCCTGGATACATCACACTAAGGCAGTACCCTCATCCTTGCACCAAAAGGTCAAGTTTCCCTATGAGGACACAGTTATCACCATTCAAGGGGATGACTACAGCCAGCTGAAAAAGCCAAAGGGCCAGCCTCTCTTTGAGGTTAACCCTGAAACTGCCAATTTACCCCTTTCTGGATTTCAATATGACACTGTGCAGTTCATAGAGGGAAAAACTGCAAGCTCTCGAATTCTCTTTGATTTCGAGACGGTGCAAATAAACTGCATAGTGCCTCTAATGCTGAAAATGTCCTATCTGCCAAGAATGATTATGGCAAGATCCGAAAAAACATACCCCGCACTGCAAGCCTGGGAGTGTCCGGTGAATGAGGGGACCTATGGACTAGGCTACGAGCCTACTGACGAGGACCGGGCTGAAAGAGGTAAAAGGGGAAGGAAGGAGAGTATACAGATGTGGCCTTACCTCTTGACTCTGAATGGTTACTTCTGCAAACCGGGAGAACCGATTCCTTATCGTGGCTTCCAGGAACCATTCCGCTGCCCGGCTGCTAAGAAGATGCTGCCTGGGTTAGAGATATTCTCGGATGTCTGGGGCAACAAGCCCGAAACCATAATGAACTAGAGGCGGAAGACTTCATGCAGCCTAGTCTCTTTGACGAGGTTGCGGTTATCACCGGAAGTGACGAGAATCCAGACTTGCTCAACCTGATCAAGCCAAGCAGAGGACCTCTCACCAACTGGTACGCCAAGGAGGATCGCACTGCTGATAGACCCCCTCCCGAGTCAAACCGAGAGTCAAAATCTGTAACAAAGTCCTGTACTGAGTTCGAGTCTGACCCCGAGTCTGAAGCCGAGTCAGAGTCCAGTTCTAGTTCTGAGTCGTCTGTGTCGGATCTAGAGGATCCAAATTTCAAATTTGATGTAATTTTTGAAGACGATTCCGTCATAATCAATAAAGGCTTGCAAATTCTTGACTGCCCTGCGTGTCTATCTTTCCAAGCATTTCCAAGCAAAAATAATCAAATAAATGAAATAAAAAATGAAAAGGAAAAAATAATAATTGGCAAAGAAGAAAATGAACATACATACATTGCATCTGATTGTATGAACAGGGATCAGGTCAGTGAATGTTTGAAGAAGTTTGCCGATTGTTTCATGTGGAAGGCAAGTGACATCACGGGAATCGACCCAGCAATAGTGGTGCACAAGATTCCGGTATACCCTGAGGCTAAGCCAGTAAAACAGAAGCTTAGAAGACTGAAGACAGAATGGTCCTTGAAAATCAAGGAGGAAGTTGCCAAGCAACTGGAGAACAAGTTCATAGAACCCATTGCTTACCCGACATGGTTAGCAAACATTGTGCCGGTTCCTAAGAAAGATGGAAAAGTCAGAATGTGTGTGGATTATCGGGATTTGAATAAAGCATGTCCGAAGGACGACTTCCCCCTGTCGCATATTGACTTGCTGGTTGACCGAATGGCTGGACACGAGATGGTCTCCTTGACCGATCTTGCTGTCAGATACAATCAAATAATGATGCATTTGCCAGACAAAGAGAAAACGGCATTCATCACAGAGTGGGGAACCTACTGCTACAGGGTCATGCCTTTTGGGCTCAAAAATGCCGGGGCAACCTATCAAAGAATGGTGACAACCATCTTCCATGACATGATTCACAAAGAAGTCGAAGTGTATGTGGACGACATGGTTGTCAAATCAAAAACAGCTGAAGAACATACAACAGCACTTGAGAAGTTCTTCCTTAGACTTCGAAAGTACAACTTAAAGCTCAACCCGGCGAAATGTCTATTTGGAGCTACATCCGGAGTATTTCTGGGGCACATGGTCAGTCGGAAGGGCATAAAGATTGACCCTTCAAAAGCCAAGGCCATTTTGGAAATGCCAGCACCAAGGACGGAAAAAGAAGTTCGGGGTTTCCTGGGAAGACTACAGTACATCAGCCGGTTCATCAATCAATTGGCTAATACTTGTGGTCCGATTTTCAAATTACTCAGGAAAGGAGTAGCCCTCAAATGGAATGAGGATTGCCAGAAAGCTTTCGACCAAGTCAAGCAACATCTGCTATCCCCACCAGTTTTACAGCCACCAAGGCTAGGAAAGCCTTTGTTATTATACCTATCAGTGACAGAAGAAGCGATGGGTGCAATGCTAGCTCAACAAGCAGAAGATACAAGGATAGAAAATGCCGTGTATTACTTAAGCAAAAGGATGCTAGAATACGAGCTAAAATACAACAAGATAGAGAAGTTGTGTCTGGCTCTAGTTTGGGCCTGTACAAAGCTGCAGCACTACCTCTCGTCTTACACAACCTATGTCATTTCTGAATCGAACCCCTTGAAATTCCTTATGGAGAGGCCGGTTCTTGACTATAAGATGGCTAAGTGGGTGTCGGTGCTCGCAGCCTATGACTTAAAATTTGTACAACGGAAGGCAGTGAAAGGCGGAGCCTTAGCTGAACAGTTAGCAGAATTGTCGGTCGAAGACCAAATGCCGGAGGTAGAATTTCCTGATGAAGACTTGTTGAGCTTAGAAAGTGAAGGCTGGGAAATGTACTTCGACGGAGCTTCGAACTACCATGGAAATGGGGTTGGAGTCGTATTCAAAACTCCTTGTGGAGAATACGTCCCAATCGCAGTCAAATTAGATTTCAACTGCACCAACAATGAAGCCGAGTATGAAGCTTGCATAAATGGGTTAGAAGCAGCCCTGGACAAAGAAATAAAAATCCTCAAGGTTTTCGGAGATTCCAATCTAATAGTCTCCCAAGCTTTGAGAAAATGGAAAATTAAGGAAGAGCGTTTCGTTCCTTACCTACAACGCCTGGACGAATTGGCGCAGCAATTTGAAGTTTTATCCTTCCACTATTTGCCGCGAGCCAAAAATCAATTTGCTGATGCTCTGGCTACTTTGGCCTCCATGGTAAATATAGGAGAGGACCAAGTCATTCGACCTCTGACAGTTCGACTACAGAAACAGCCAGCTCATATCATGAATGTGGTGGATGACAAGCCCTGGTATTGGGATATACATAATTATCTTCAGAATGAAGCCTACCCGGAGGGATCCACTAAAACTGATCAACGGACATTGAAACAGTTAGCCTCTGGATATTACCTTACTAAGGGAGTTTTGTATAAAAGAAGTTGGAACGGTCTGCACCTAAGGTGCGTTGATGAAGGAGAAGCTCAAAACATCATGGATTCCTTACATAATGGGGAGTCCGGTCCACATATGCACGGGATAGCCTTGGCTCAAAAAATCATGAACCTAGGTTATTACTGGTCAACCATGAATGCAGATTGCGTGAGGCATGCGCAGAAGTGCCATGAATGTCAAATTTTTGCTAAGCTGCAAAAGCAGCCTCCGGTCAATCTGAATCCCATTACTTCACCATGGCCTTTCGCGACTTGGGGCATAGACGTGATCGGAAAGATCCATCCAAAGGCTTCCAATGGCCATCAGTTCATCCTGGTTGCTGTTGATTATTTCACTAAGTGGGTTGAGGCAGCCTCCTATTCAGTCTTGAACGCCAAGAAAGTAGCACAGTTCGTTCGTACCAATATCCTTTGTCGGTACGGAACACCCTTCGAGATCATCACGGATAACGGATCTCACTTTCAAAGTGAATTTTTGGAGTTACTGAAGCAAAAGAAGATTCAGCACCACAAGTCTTCGCCCTATCGTCCACAAACAAATGGGGCGGTGGAGGCTGCAAATAAGGCTATAAAGGTCATTTTGCAGAAGACAGTTCAAAAGCATAGAGCTTGGTACGAACAATTGCCAAATGCCTTGTGGGGATACAGGACTTCAATCAGAACACCTACTGGGGCTACCCCGTATTCCTTAGTGTATGGCATGGAAGCAGTGTTGCCTATTGAGCTGGAAGTTCAGTCGGCAAGAATTATCAGAGAAAACCAGATTAGCGAAGCAGATTGGGCTGAGAACTATCATTTGCAACTCTTGGGTATGGATGAAAAGCGATTGCAAGCAATCCACCAGACTCGAGTTTATCAAAGAAGAATGGCGCGGCACTTTAATAAGAAGGTCAAAGACCGAAAACTAGAGGAAGGCTGTTTGGTCTTGAAAGAAATTAGACAGCCAATCATAGACCCACATGGGAAGTTTCGTCCTCATTGGGCTGGACCCTATGTGTTGAAGAAGATTTTGTCCGGCGGAGCCGTCATCTTGACTGATTTAGATGGGTTGGAGTTCACAAATCCATGTAATTTAGATCAGTTGAAAAGATATTTTGTGTAATTGTAATCGTTTGCATAATGTAAAAATGAACTACATTAGACCTGATTCTCTTCAAAAAAAAAAGAAAATTATATATCAGAGATATGTAGGCAGCCCTCATTGGGTACGGTCTAAACGTCAATAAAAAAATCTCATTCCATTATTCTTTCTTCTTTGCCAATAATAAAAAAAAAAAGAAAAAGAAAGAAAAACCCACTAAGTCGAAAACCCGAAAGGGCGGCTTAGGCAAAAATCGGGGCCCGCTAAGTTGAAAACTCGAAAAGGGCGGCTTAGGCAAAAATGGGTAGCTCGCTAAGTCGAAAACCCGAAAGGGCGACTTAGGCAAAAATTAGAGCTTGAATAAATGAAGTTGGAAAATGCTTGGAAAGTTTAAAAGTCAAAATAACATTCTAAATTAAAAGCAAATAAAGTTAAGCAGAAAGCCAAAGAGTCCAAACAAATAAATAATGGAGTCTAAGCCCAGTCTAAAAAAAATAATACATCCAAAGCCAAAAAAAGTAAAATCTAAAGTCTAAACCAGAGTCTCAAATAAAAAGCCAAAAAGGCAAAACATCCAAAAATCCAAAGCTAACACAAAAAGTAAAAAAAAAAAAAGCAACAAAGCCCATGAGCCTATAGAAATCTAGGTGCCCCGCCTCCTCCGTGGAGCAGCATCCTCTGAGTCATCTCTAGCAAGTAAGCTCTATCCAATCTCGCCTGTCCGAGGAGCCAACACAATTTCCTCACCTGTCCCAACCTCCTCATCAGCATCAGCCTGAACCCAACCTTCGAGTACACTCAGCAGTGCAGTCCTCCTCGGTCTCTCAATCGGCCAGACAGCGACAATGAACCAAGCCCGGTACTCAGGAGAAGTCTGAACATCGGCAGGGTTAGGTAAAGGCCTAACCATATGATGATCTCTAACCCAAGCACTAAGGACGGCACGAGTAACGCCCGGGGTAATGGCCGAATCAGCTGGGATATCATCTACAATTGGGACAGTCTGGTCTATCCCCATTTGCCTCAAAACGCGCGAAGCGCAGTACCAAGTACAGTGAGTGAAGCCTAAAAGATAGACCCGAGAATGGCGAAAGCTGACCTGGATAAAACGGGTGATGTTGTACCAGGAGATGCACCACAATATCTCATCGGGACCTAACTCAATCAGCCATGAAGTCCATGCATCAGTGGATGGATATGTGATCAAGATCCTCCGCATACGATACTGAGTGGGACTATAGGGCAAGACAGTAGGAGTAGCAACCACTTGGAGGTGGTCTCTCAACCAAACCTGAGTAATGGATCCTTTCTATTACAAAGAGATGAATTAAGAAAAAGTGATGAAGGAAAATAATGAGGGAAAGTACCTGGAGAATGGTAGGAGAGACTGTCCAGTCATCGAACCCTAAAGCAGCCCTGTTAAGACTTCTAATAGTCTCTGCCAGCACAATGCTACCAATACAACCCATATCCTCCATTTGCCGAACCATGGGGCAGAGGCACAAATCCCCAGAGCCTGGGTCCTGGTTAAACAAGAAGCCAGCCAATAAACAGAAAACCAAGGCCCGCATCCTCAGCCTCATCCGGTTTGGGTCATCTGGGCAAGCCTCTGAGAATTCGTCAATCAGAGGCAGCAAAATTGCTTTTTGGTCATCAACGATCATAGCCTTAGCTTAGGGTCGGCTAAACTGAAACAGGGTTTCAAATGACCTAACATACCCAATTTTTACCTCATGCTTGACCAAAGGGGCATTGGGGTCACACCCTATAATGGCACAAAACTCCTCAAAGAGAGGGCACATTTCCTCCATCATCGCCCCAAATCGGAAAATGTGAGTTTCAGGGTCCCAAAGTTTAATACAGGCCCGTAAAAAATCCCAATCAATTACTACACCCCTAAGAGTAACAATAGGAGAAAGACCGTACCTTCCTAGGTTGATCTTTTCGACCTTGGAAAGACTCCTGGTCCAGCTGTGCATGCTATGGTTGTAAAAGGGATTCATGTTTCTTTTAAAAAAAAAAAAAAAAAGGAGAAAAGAAGAGAGAGAAAAGAGAAAAATTATGGAAAACTGTTTTCTGGCACGAATCGCAAGAAAGAATAAAAAAAAACTGAAACAGCTTTTTTATATAGAAAGACGCACCCGAGGGCGGCTGCACCCACCCTCTGAGGCGGGCATACCCACCTCGAGGGCGGGCACGCCCGCCCTCCAGGGCAGGCACACCCGCCCTACCGAGGCGGGCACGAAAAAAAAAAAAAAAAGGGGGGGGGGCCAGCAATAGAATTAATTTTTTCTTGACTGAAGTAAATAAACATACATACACATAAGTTGTTAAGTACTAATCAAGTGCAGGTACAGTCAAAGTTCAGTACAAATTACAGCAAAGAAAACAAGTAAAATCTAAGTATCAGTGACGAGGTCTCCTCCTCCTCTGGTCATCAAAGGCCGGCAGGGTCCAGGCTGAAGTTAGTTCCTCCTGCATACCGAGAACTAGCTCCATCATCTGACTGACTAATCCGACGAGAACCTAAAAAAAAAATTTCTTTTAAGTCAGTATCAAGTCTCTTATTAATCCTTTTTGGGAAAGTTTTATTAATCTGTACCTCAGTGATGTCATCAGGAGGAAGAGCTAGGCGATTCACATTTCCCAGAGAGACCTCCCGAAGAGACGAAGTACCATCAGGAGTGTAATAGGGAATGCTGTATGGAAGGTGCAAATTGGCCAAGCCCGGATGAACTGACCCGGTAGCCTCTAAAATAGGCCGGGGAACCCTGAAAGTGCCAACCGAATGGCTAGGGCCAGCCCGAGACGGACCCTCCACCGGAGTGGAAGAAGAGGGACGGGTCGTAGGCCTCCTCCTTGGAGTCCTGGCCGAGGGGCCTAAAGCCGAGATCCAATAGGCTTCATCAGAAACATCTGGCAAAATTCATCATAATCCCCACTCCGGATAAATTACATATGCGGAATACCCTCAGTATGGGCATCGGTAAGAATCATCTGTTTGCCCGCTCGCATGTCCTCAGGAGGAGGATGAGGAACGAAGCGGCAGCCCCTAATCTGGAAGTCCACTCTCTCACCCAGATAATAGCGTCTCAAGACAGGATGTGACAAGATAACCCGCCGCCGAGACAAGGCCTCTGATCACCGGAAATGGGGATCAGCCTCAATCAAACTTTGGAGTCGGGCATTCATCGCCCCCACGTCAACCTATGTAAGAGAAGCAAATGTGTTAATAAATCTTTTTTATTTCCACATACTCAAGGAAAATTAAAAGGCACTCACCTGCTCCATGGTACAAGTATCAAAGAAGGTCCGCAGGTCCCCTAAAGACTTCTTGCGTAGAACAGACCGGCGATTTGCTCGGTACCACCTCCAAGCCAAAGGTACCAACCCTAATCCAAGATTAGTATGAGTCAGCTCTGGGCGGATGTAGGGAAAATACTCAAAAGCCCAAGTCTGCAAAACGAAGGAAAGAATCAGTGAAAAAAAAAAAGAAAAAAAAAGAGAAACAACACAGAATGAGGATATGTTCTTTACATTACCTCCCAGAAATAGTAGGTCCCGCTGAGCTTACAGTGGCCTCGACTCAGATCGCACATATCATCATACATGTGGCTCAGAATAGCGACGGCCTAGTCGTACTCAGTAAGATGGGCCAAGTCTTCCAAACTCTTCAGAATAGAAGGATTAAACTTCTCTTTCCTGTTAGACCAGAAGGTCGAAGCAAATAGCAGCAACAGAGTGAATCTAGCTACCTGAGTAGCCGTTAGCTCTCCCTGCCTGTGTCTAGCATAAATGTCGGGGGCCTGGAGGGATAGCCAGTGTCTCGAAATACTCAGAATAGGGGCAGAAGAGCTAGGTCTGACAATTCGGGGCAGGTCAATCCCTATCAGCTCCATCATCCGATCAGGGGTGACCTCAGTCCTCCAGTCGTCATACAGCTCGATCGGCCGAGAGCCAAAAGGAATCCCGGAGATCACCGAAAAATCAGTCGGGGTCATCGTCATCTCACCCCAAGGGAAATGGAAAGTGTTGGTGGTGTCCCGCCATCTCTCAGCCAGCGCACCCAGTAGGCTCTTGTAATTCTGCCTACCTAGCTCAAGATGTCTTAAAAAGTCCAGATGAGAGGGACTGATGATGGCTCCGACCGGGTTGTTGTGGTCAAGTATGTCAATTGGGATCTCAGCAACAGAGGACTCGCCTACATCCAGCCTAATGTATGAATCCTAAAAGGTAAAGTGGCTTAAGATTATTCTTTAGTTCCTTATTAAGGATAATGTCTTAATTCTCTCCTAGCATGCATACTAATAAGACGGTAAGTGCAGGAAAATAAAATTTGTCTTTCTCTTCACAGTTTGGCCACAGAGGCCCAAGAAATCACGATTTGGCCTAAGGCCCGAAAATTCACAATCAGGCCACAGAGGCCCAAAATTTTCACCATTTGGCCTAAGGCCCAAATAATAAATAAATGAGAGTGACAGGGAACTGACCTGGGCATAGACACCGGTGACAGAAGCATGAGTGTCGACGTCTGCTATCACACGGATTTCGTCAAGAGAAATCCCCAGGGATTTCAGAAAATCCTCATCGCTACTATGACTCAAAGAAGTCATTGATGAAGGAAAGATGAGAGAATTTAAGAAAGATCTTTAGAGTAAAAAGATGGAAATGAATGAAAAATGAAAAATTTGAGCTATTTATAAAAAAAAAGGGGCCAAAAGGCGGGTCTTCTCGATGCGTCTGTTTTTCGCCTCCAAAATTTGTGTTTCAGACAACCACCGACTCCCATAAATCATCTTTATGGTCGCCGGTGGGGGCAACTGTGAATACTCAAATTTTGAGGCTCAAAAAGCCTGTTTTCCCGGACTGCAAACAGTTCGGCCGGGCCGGAAGCCATTCGGGAAGTTCACCAGAACTATGCCAATATGGTACTTGAAATGTCCGAAAAATTATGAGGATCGCGGAACTGATCCCGGAATATTTTTTGGAGGTCCGAAACTCCCGAAAAAGCCTCCGGAATGAGAAAAAAAGCACACGGGCCAGCCCACCCTCAAGGGCGGGCACGCCCGCCCTCGGGTCTCCTTTTTTCCTATAAAATTGGCCCCGGGGCCTTCGTTTTTACCCACTCAGTCTGTGTTGACGGACGCTCCTTCTCCCTCACACTCCTTGCGATTCTTTACTGCTTTTCTGCATTTTTATTTAGCTTTATTATTTTCTTGCTTTGCTATTTGGTCATTTAAAATTAAATTAATTAATATTCCCTTAACGAGGAGTTTAACCTGGAGTTAAGAAGTGACCGTCGATTAAATCAGGTACATAAACTAAAACTCTGCCTATTTAATTTTAGCATGTCATACATTCTTCTCTTCTACTCCTAATAATTCTATAACTGCATAAATGCATTCATGACATCTTTAGGCAAATAAACTGTCTCAATTAAATAAATTTAGGCTAAATGCCCGGTTAATAAATAATCGTGGTATTAAAGCCTAAACCCGATAATATTGGCTTAAAATACCTATTTAATTAATAGCTATAGTGTAATCGCCTTTATTTCGAACAAATCTGGCTTAAGTCCAATTAATCAATAATTGTGGCTAGAAAAGCTTTAATTCAAACACGTTTTTCCTGGCAATAAATTGCCTACATTACATTTCGGTTAATCGATTTTCGGCAAATACATTGCCTATAAATTAGATTAACTACTTTCAGCGACAAATCGCTTAAATCAATCTTTTGGCAAAATGCTTTAAAATTAATCAACTTATTTTGGCTAAAAGCCTTAAATCAATCATTTTGGCGACAATCGCCTAAAAAAATCATCTTTTGACAAACTGATTGCCTAAATCAACCTTTTTGGCTAAAAGCCTTCAAATTAATCAATCTTTTGGCTAAAAGCCTTAAAATCAATCAATTTTTTGGCGACAATCGCCTAAATAATCATCTTTTGGCAAGCAATTGCCTAAAGTAAATCTTCTTGGCTAAAAGCCACTAAAATCAACATTTTTGGCACCAAATGCCTAAAACAATCAATTTTCAGGCAAAATGCCTAAACAAAATGCACAAAGCATACACACACTCATGCATTAAGCATACCCATTCAAACGGAAGTACGTAGGCACGTTTGGGATTTAACCCCGAGCGGCAAGTCAAAATCACATTTCATTGGTCTAAATCACATTAATCACCCTGCAAAGCATTCATTCATCGGTTAGTTCATCAGCATGACATAGTCTCGGGATCCATCTCGAGTTTGTAGACCATGCTTTAACATGGGGTTAATTAATCTAGTAATTAGGTTAATTAAAATTGGAGTCAACTTAGGGTTTTTTTCTAGTTTACCCTAAAATAATTAAACAAGGTGGCGACTCACACATCACGTGCATTTCTTCCTTAGTCACATGCATCCATATGCATTTGATGTTTTGGGGAGGGGTTCACACTGCGTCACGCAACTAACAGTTGCGTGACGGACCCGAGAGCTGCGTGACGCAGCTCACTTTTCGTACAGTTGCCGCGTATCCACACAAAAAGCAAAAACAGTTACACGGGCTTTTCAAGGTGACGTCATCCTGGTTAGAGTTGCATGACGCAACTATTAGTGCCGTCACGCAACTCATAGCTACGTGACGCAACCCTAGAGCAGGTCTGACTTCCTTGAACCGGTTTAAATCAATTCCTGGTTTAAAGGCTTCTGGTTGATCCTGATTCCTTATTCCGCATCCTTATATCCTCATCGGGTTAGCCGGGGGTATAAAAACACGCGTCAACAAACATTATAATTGATATTATATTTATTAATATTATATTTAATAATTTATTTATGTAATAAGTTATATTGATAATTATAATTATTTTTAAATATTTTTATTATATTAATTTATTTTTATTATTAATTTATTTATTGAATTATTTTATTCAATTTAATTTATTTATTATTTTTTATTTTTTATTATTAATTAAATTAATTTTCTATTTTATATTAAATTTCTATTTTATATTATATATTAATTCTATATGTAAAACTAGTGGATTTCTATATCTTATTTCTAATAATTAATCTTTGAATAATTAATAACCTATAGACTATTAATTATTGGAACCATCTTTGCGGGACCACCTATCACACGGCCTCAGATATAAGCTATGGAGGTATTCTCAAACAAAAATTACTAGATCAACCTTTTTAATTTTCTATTTTATATTAAATTTCTATTTTATATTATATATTAATTCTATATGAATTATATATTAATTAATTAATATATATTCATTATATATATATATATATATATATATATATATATATATAATCATATAATTATATAATATAATAAATAGTAATAAATAGAATTAATAAATTCAATTTTCAATTAAAAAAATTTCAAATTAGAAAATAAAAAATTCTAATTAGAATTCATTTATAATAATGCATGCATAGACTAGAATAATTAACAAAAATATTAATAATTAATAATAACATTTTACCAATTCTCAATCAGATGGTACTATTCACAACCGGATAAGTCACTATTCATAACACAGAAAAATCAGAGTGTTATAGCTTATTTATTAAATAATATTATTAATTACTTTATAATGTAATAATCTATACGAACTAATACATTAGTATATAATTAGTGTATTCCTCATTTCATATAAACTCTAGATAGTATTCTAATAATTATTAATGTAATCATACCAATAAGAATTAACTTAATGGTGGTGAATAACTCTAAATTAAGTTAACTTTATTATATATAAATTTATAATTTTAACATTATATTTAAATGGTCAATCGTATCATTTTTTAATTATATTAAAATTTATTTAAAATGGATTTGGTAATAAATTTAAATACTTATTAAAATATAATATGCTCTCATCTATTTTCTTATACACTTTGATTTATATCAAATAATTAAATAAATGGATATTTTTTTTATTTTTTATTTTATCTCTATATTTTTTTTCTTAAAAATTATTTTTTTAAGGAAATTAAAAATATGTATCTTTGCCATAGAAAATTACTTTTTCATAAAAATCGTTATATGATTCGTTGCTTAAATAGATATTTTTGAGTATTTGGCTTCTCTTTGCTATTAATGGAAGACGATTCGACGGTGTTGTAATTATTAATATTTTGTTGAATAATATTTATTCTTAAATATATTACTAATTTTTTTTAATAAATTATCTTTGTTCGTATAAAGAAAATTTTAAATATTATTTATATAAAATTATTTAATTGTTAATTAAAATATAATTAAGAATTATTTTATTAATCTCAAATATAGAAAATTATGTTAGTCTTCCATTCTCACATTTATATATGCTATAAATAATAAAATTTTCTTTTATTTAAAAAATAAATTTAGGAAAAGTAAAAATTTAATTTTTAAAGACTTAAATTTATATATATATTATGAATTAAGTTATGTAAATATAAAGAAAAATGAATATTTTAAAATAAAAAATATATTTTCTTTTTCTTTTCTTTATCATTCTTCTAAAATAAAATATTTTTAAATCAAGATGAAATAATAAATTTTAATATTTAAAAATTAAAAACTTTAAAATTTTGAAAGATTAATTATCTACATATATTTATTTAAAATTTTAATTTTTAATACAATATATCCAATCAAATCAAGAAAAATTATATTTACTTATAATTGAAATCTTTTTAATTGACTTTAACTAATGTTATTGTAGTATATCTTAAATATCATTAAGGGTATTATTGAAAATTCAATTACTCCCCCCCTTCTTTCCACATTTATATATGGTATAAATTTCCACTCCAAATGGTAACTTTTTCTATAACTTAGAAAGAATAGCTTTTTATGGTTCGGGTGAAATATAAACATTATTTTCCTTCCTTAATTTCTTTCCTTACGCTACCAAACAAGGCAAAGTTACTTTTTTTGGTTATTTTTTACCATATATTCTTTTTCCTTCCATATTTCCAAAAACACGCTAAATTAAAATAGGTAATTCCTTTCAAAAAAAATTAAAAATGGTAATAAAGTTAATAGTTGTCAAGGTATTCTAAAAAAGAAAACGTTGCAAACTCAGATTGAGTTAACTTGCCGTCAAATGTAACGTTCCCAATCCATGTCATCGAGACAGATCAAACTGACTCGAAGAGCCATACAAACCGTGATAGCATTACAACTTGGTTGTTTGCGAAACCATTTGCCATATTAGTCATCCAATCATACACATGTCACGTGTAAAACCCGCCTCTTACCTGCCACAAGAAGCCTCTATTTAGAAATGGTAACTCGTCTAGAATACCATATGTATTATCTGCTATATTTGCTCTTCTAGCACGACAGCCCGTTACTTTAACACAATAACGAGTCGCCGAGTTCTATTTTTTTTATTTTATTTCAATAAGTAGGTAATATTTAATCGGTCGCGTACGCCGACTAGGTTCGAAGACCGAGTCAGAAATCTAAACTACTGAAGTCCTAAAATCGCCGATTATCTAATTCAAAACTACCATTTTTAATTAGTATAAATGTATATATAAATATATAATTAGTTACAAAAAATAATAACAATAACATAATTATTCTTTAAAGATAATAATTTAGAGGTGAAATTTAGGTGAGAGGATATAATTCCACTGAGCATGAAAATATGAATAAAATAAAAAGTTAGAGTTATAAAATTGATTAATTGGATAATAACAAATTAGAGTTATAAATTTAAATTTTCAAAGACAATAAAATTAAATATTTATCTCATTTAAAAAAAATCAAATATTTATTTTGTCTCATAAAAATAAGCTTGCTTCCATTTTCACATGTTCTAGCCTTTTTTTTAAAATTATAATCTTATTTTACTTTAAAAAAATGATTCTCCCTCTTTGTTTCATTTTAATAGAAACAAATAGACATTTTACTTTGTTCCACTTTATATGCTCATATAGAATTTTAAAAGTATATTAATAAAAATTTTCAATTTTACCCTTATTTATTAGATATAATTTATTTTTGTATTTATATCTATTTTTCTTTTTTTTATCATTACTTTAATTGTAGTTAAATTAAAATATTGACTACACACATAATTAAAAGTTTTTTATTTTATCATTGTATGAAAAAATGAAATAGAAGTACTATTCTAATGGTGTTAATATGAATAAAATTAGCATTAATTTTGTAATAAAATTAAATGTGGAGTTTTGGATGTGCTTACTTATAGAAAATTGGAGTATTTTTTAGAAAAGTTTTTCAAGACAATTGAAAAATAGAGTTGTGTATTCAAATCAGTCAATTTTCTATTTAGAAAACTAGAAAATAATTTTTTGATTTTTCAAAATTTAAAGAAGATTTGGAAAACAACTTTAAGTTGTTTTCTATAATTTTCCTTTATAACAAAAGATATGTTTTTCAATTGTTTTTTATTTTTAAAAAATGATATTTTCATAATTAAAATTATAATATCTATAAATAATTTCTATATAGAATATTTTCATTGAAAAAATAGAAAAATTTAAATGACATAAAAAATTATATTATGCTTTTAAAAAATAATTAATTTTATTATTACAAATATATTATATCCTTTATTTTTAAAATATTTCATAAAATAATAAAAATTGATATCATTATTATAAATAATCAATAATAAAATTTAAAATTTTTAAACAAACATTTTCTAAATTTATTTTATAATATTTTATTTCTTTTAATTATGAAAGTCATGAATAATGTTTGTGAAGTTTTTGACTTAAAATGTTATTTTTTATTATTACCAAGTGAATGCATTTTTCATTTTCTGTTTTATAATTTTTATTTTTTAAGAAAACTATTTCTTAGAAAATAGAAATTTATCTTCGGTAAGTAAACACACATTTTAATTTTAATAATGACAATTTAGACATTCTACTGCATACTTGTAGAAAATCAATGTGTTCCAATCATTTTTTTTTTAATTCTTATGTAAAGATGAAATGTTGCTATTAAAATGGAAGAAGAAAGTAATGTTTATAATTTTGTATTTTTTTCTCTATTCGATATATATATATATACCAAAAAATGTGCTAATCTATTACTAAGCCACATATGGAAATAAAGAAAATTAATTAAACAATATAAAAAAAAAAAAGACAGTAGCATTTGGAGGTGGATTAATTAAAGATCATTCGGGATGTCGGCAGACTTGTTTTGCTATAAATTGCGGCTTCACGTCAGTATCAAGAACGAAAGATTTTCTTTTGGTATTCAGAGGGCTCGTAATTTCACTAGCGTGAAGGTCGAATGTGACAATTTAATCATTTTTCAGAGTGTTTGAATCACTTAGTCGACCCTCTTGTGATTTTCAGATCCCTCATCTATCGAATCGAGTCTCTTTTACAGATAAGTTTTTCTTTTCAAATTCGTCATGTTTACTGTGAGGTTAATTATTATGCGGATCGATATGCTTCTTCTTTCGGTTTTGGTATTCACCTTCTTCACTTTTTTTGGCACATATTTTACATGGTTTCTCATGATTTAGCATGTGTTGCTCATCTTCATCAGTTGTTTTTTCTCTTATTTAATATAAAAAATTTTAAAAAGAATTATAATCTAATGAAAACTATAATTTGATTATATTTTCTTAATTTATGTGAAATTCAAACAAGACTAACTAAATAGAAAGAGTAATTTTATTTCAATAACAAATTTCATTTAATACAAATTATATTATGAAGAATTATCTTTGAACCCTTAAACTGAATCTAAATGATTTTTTTTATTAAATTAAATTTAAAAAGTAAGTTTAAGCCTCATTAAATTAAAAAACAACGTTACGCTCCGTTTTTTATAAATGAATTCAAAATATAGAATTCATTTGTAAATGAATTATAGTAGAATTCATCTGTAGATGGATTTTTATGTTTGATATAATTAATTTAAAATATGTAATTCAATTCAATTCCATATAATCATATATGGAATAAATTCATAATTGAAGATTTATTTGCTTTTATTTTCTAAAATATTCTTGAAATAATAATTTCACAAAAATAAATAATAAATATCAATTATATTTATATTATGCTATATAAATTTTTTATATTTTTGTTAAAATGAATATATAAAAAAAAATGAAATTATTGCATTTAATTAGTGATAAATATATATTTAACTTGAATCTCTCTCCTCAATAAAAAATGTTAAAAAATTTTAAAATAAAAGATAAAAATATTAAAATAAAAAAGACAATAATAAGAAAATATTTTTTCTAAAAAAATAATATTTTTAAATGGTTTTTTTGTTCAAGTTTGATAAAATAAATAAGTTAAATAAGTAAAAAAATTTGAAAATTAAGGAGAATGGTAGTTCTATCATAAAAAGTTAGATTGTTTAGTTTTATGAAATTTATTTGGAAATTTTATTTATTTTTGTGGAATTTTCAGTAGTTATATACTAAGTCCATAAAATTGAATTCCTCAAATTGAAATCCACATTTTTTTTCATTCCAAACACAAAAATATAGATTTATAATGAATTCCACATAGTTAATACATTCGTAGGGAAAAAGAAAAGATTTTATAATTATACATAATTTTTCTTATCTTTTCTTAATTATTAACACAATATTAATTAACGATTGCCTTTAGAGTACTTTTTAACATAATGCACATTTTAATTTTGACTAAAATTGCTTACAACAAAACTTCTTTCTTCCTTTTAAATTCTTAGGAAAGAAAACTCAAAACAATTTAAAACAGGAAATTAATTGAAGATATGGATAAGCTGGAACTTGTTGCAACTTATCATATCTGAATAATTGTTGACTAGATGGAGTTATAGCACTTCCAAAAATTATATTTTTATATAAAAATTTAGAGATTTCCATAGTTGTCAAACATGAATCGAATTAGCGGACTAATTCATTTTTTACTATTGAGGGAGAGATTCAAGATTCAAGGTAAATATACATTTATTGTTAAATTTAACGTAATAGTATTATAATATTGTTTTTATTTTATATACTTATTAGTCCTGAATTACGCTATGTGCAGATTGTATAATTTTCTATTTTTTTAATTAAAATGAATATAATTTTTAAGAAAATTATTTTAATTTATATTTGCTTTGCTTTAATTTAAATAATTTGTTTATGTACTTTTGATTAAATGATAAAAAGCAAAATTATAGGTTCTTTTTTAAATTCTTAAATATTGAACTGAAATATTAATTAGCACAATTAATTATTGTAAGCAAATTATTGTTATCGGATATATTTAGTTAGTTATTTATTTATTTATTTTCTTTGAAATTTTCATATATTCAATTAAATGAAGTATAAAAATATTTAATTTCAATGAAATAAATTTTAGTGAATTTGAAATTAATATTTTAATTCTATTTGTTAATCTAATTATATTATTTAATTAATTTTTATTAACTATCACTCCATTATAACTCCATTAGTTTTTTTATAGAATAAAAATTAATTAATAAAAAAATTTATATTTATTATAATGAAATCTTATTAGTTTAATTGTAATTCTATTAGTTAATAAAGAACAACAGTTAATTTTTATTTAAATATAAAATATATTAATTACAATGAAAAAATAAAATGTTATGTCATCACTTTCATATTTTAACATGTTGCCACATAAGCATTTAGGTCTTGCAAATTATATATTTATATAGATAGATAGATATAAATAGATAGATTTTAATAAAAATATAAAAAAATTATATAGCATATCATAAATATAATATGTATTTATTATTTATTTTTGTGAAATTACGATTTCAAAGATAGTTTAGGAACAAAAGCAAAATAATTTTTAATTATTGAATTTATTCCATACATGATTATGTGACAATTGAATTATAATATTTTAAATTAATCATACCAAATATAAAAATTGATTCACAAATAAATTCTATGAAATGAATTTAATATTTTAAATTTATTTATACTGAATGGAGCGTAAAGCATTATCAAAATACTAAAAAAAAAATGTAAGCTTTTTATCATTGAAATAATTAAAGATATAAATTATGCAAACAACTTGTAAGTATTAAAGTATATACTTTTAAGAAATAAATATGAAATATAAAATAAAAATAAAAACATAATTTATTCTATAAAATATTAAAAATAAAAGAAAATAATAGACAAACGAGAAGCAAACAAACAAACAGAGGACCCCACAGAAATCACATTCTTCCGCCTCTCTCACTATTTATCTCTCTGGACATACAGTGGCCAATGAAGTCAAAACTCAGGAATTTCTTTTTTACCTGAAAGAATGCTCCTCACCAAACAGTAACAAAACCCCATTTCCTCTTTGTTACAGGGAGAGTGGTATTTTGGTTTTTGTTAAAAAATACCGAACAAAAATTTCAGGCTACGTGTAGTAGCAGACAGCACGCGGTATTTTGCGTAGAAACCAAACAGAAACAGAGAGAGATAGAAAGAGAGAGGGAGAGGCGCACAGAGAGAACAAAAATCTCTCGTATCATTTGCTGTTCATCACTTGAGTTTTCGTTCATAGATTTGTCTTGTGTAGAAACTAGAAACATACTTGGGTATTATTTTCCGGGAAAGTTTTATCTGATTCCGGGACAATAAGAAAAAACTTGGCCTAACCAAAATAAATCCACCTTTCTCTGTCTCGGATAGTGGATTTTCTCTGTGTTTATCACCGTCAAATCCTCATATCCTATCTTGACGTAACAGGGGAAAAAAAAAAAAAACTTAAACTTCAATAAACTTTAGTAACATCTTAAGTTTTTAATCGGAATAGCCAATTTCAAGCCTCGATTTTCTCTCTTTGATCATCCAATCACCATATTCCAATCGAAAATCAAAATTTTGATTTCTGGGTTCATTCCAAAATCTCCCATTTTCAAATTCCCTCTTCGTTTTTACTTTTTTTTCCATTATGGAAACCTCGTGAATCGATTTTCAGTTTCTGGGTATTTCCAAAATCTCATAATAGCAGAACTATCGCAATCACAAGAGAAACTCAACCGAGTTATCGATCCGGGTCATCAAGTCAAAATGAAATCCGTGTCACTTGATTACTGGAGGGACTATTTTAGGACGGCGAATTCTGATATTTTCAGTATCATCGATCATGCGATCACCGTTGCTGCTTCGGATTGTCCAAAGGAGTTCCGTTTGCGTAGAGATCGAATTGCAGAGCATTTGTTCTCTTTCAGATTGACCAGGTGCTCCGGCTGCAATCGGGTCGAGCTGGCGGTGCCGGCTCATGAAGGTGAGAATGATGATGGAGGCTACAAGAGAGGAGATGGTGGTAATTGTGTTATCGATGATGATGATGTATATACTGATATTGATGGATGTGATTTTGAGGCTGGAGGTAGTAAGGAGAGCAAGGTCAATGGTAGCTATAGGGATGATATTGATATGGATATTGGAGAGGTGAACGTGAATGATCAGCTTTTTAGTAATTATAGTTATGGTGAGGCTGAAGCCTTGAGTGATGAGATTGAGGAAGAGTCTCAGGTAGTAGGTGAAGTCTTGAGGATCAAAGACATTCTTCTCAACAGCCAAGATGAGGTATCCTTTCATCTCTGTTTTTGGTTTCAGTATCTTTTGATACTATTTGTCTTACATCTTCCCTGGATTATTGGATTGTTGAAATGTATAGTCTTATGCATCTGGTAAAGTGGATTCCGAGATTTTTTGCAGAATTGTTGTTGTTATTATGTTCTTTTTGTTTACGGTTATCTGGTGTTTGCTTGATGGTTCTTTTATTGTTCTTGTTACAGTCTGATTCAGTATTGTTTGAATCGTTGAGGCGGCTTCAATTGATGTCTCTGACTGTAGATATACTTAAGGTTTGATGCATTCTCTTTTCCTTTTTCTCTTGGAATACTCTGGAATAGTTTTGAAAAATTTTTTGGCAATTCCAGACTCTCTCCCTCTCTTTCTCTCTAGTTTCTGAATTAATGTTTTTGGTTCATGGAATAATGGAGCTGTCTTTTAACAGGCAACTGCGATTGGAAAGGCTGTCAATGGTCTTCGAAAACATGGATCAAAGCAGATTAGCTGTCTTGCTCGAGCTCTTATAGAGTATGACTATCAGCTTATTGCCCATGACTTTGAATTACTACCCGATTAAGATATTTTGATGTTGAATTGACTTTTGTTATCAATTTATTATCAATTGCCTTTTAGGATCATTTGGTTATTAAAATCCCCATATGTTCTAGTAAGGTTCAGCTTGATTTGTTCCAGTCAGAGCCGATTCTAACATTTATGTTAATTCTATATCTATTTTTCTAACAACAGAATTAATTATGGAGCTGTTATTCTCTAAATACCACTTGTGTTTTCGTGATTGTATATTTAGTGTTCTCTTTTCTATTTGTTGATAGATGTTTAAGATAAACACCTAGTCTAATGTTTTTATAGGATATGAGTCCTACCCTTTGCTTGGGCTACTTCATATCTTGTTAATTCAACTTGGCATACGAATGGGGCAATTTATGTTTGACCAAAATGAAGTTATGGGAAGGAGATTTAGAGACTCTTAGGCTCTTTAATATTATTTTTAGTAAATATGGTCTTTCTAGCCCGCTGTGTTGTGCATGCAAGTCACCAAGATTTTCACCGCTGCACGGAGATATGTGTCTAGTTAAGCATATAGATGAGAAAAATAAATTTGCTAACATTTTCTGGGTCCATTTGAGTGAATCAGTTAAGTATTTCCTGATGCTAGCCTTGGTCCATTTTCATTTTTGTGTTAGTTTCTGTTGAATGCAATGCTATGTTTTTCAAATATTTTTCAGATATGAAGTCTTACATATATCTAAACTAGCTTTTGTGGGTTTCAGTGGATGGAAGATTTTGGTCGATGAGTGGTATAATGCTACAAAGGTTTTCAAAGGTAGGAACTTATGCAGTCTGTATTATACTTTGCTGTATAGGCGATTCTTTTAGGAGTCAAACTATATCTGGATTCTGACTGTTCATGAGTTTGTAGGTGATGAAGGTACTCCTGACTCTGTTAATCCATCTGTTGTTGATGATGAGGAAGAAGAAGGGCTTCCATCTCCTCCATTAGATGAAGCTTTCTTTGCCACACAAACTACTGGAATAGAGCTCTCACAGGTATACATCTTTAACATTTCATTCTTGTTACGTTGGGATAGTAAATTTGCTTCAGGACTTCCAGTAATGGACTGATTGTAATTTTTGGATGTCACTATCACTGCCTCGTGCGAAGTTCTTTGATGGCATGGATGACTTTGGAAGTGAGTTGAATTTGCTACCTCTTATGCTTCTCATAGATAGCTTGTGCTATTCGGTTCTTTATTTGAATTCCCCACTTCTTAGATTCATAATTATGAATGGGGAATGTTGTTTCAGATCCTCGGAATTGTGGGGAATTCATCAAGAACCGTGAAAATGGAAGAAAACCATCGGTGGAGAGTCGAAATATCACAAAACAAAAACTGCAGACTCCTAATGAGGTAAATGTCATCGCCAAGGATAATAAGAGTCAACAAATGAGGAGGCAAGAAGCTGTCCCGAAGCTAAATAAGCCCTCACACACTGATTCTGGTCCTGGTAGACCTCCAAGACAAAGTGCCGAGCAAAAAACAAAAACTGATCCAAAGATACATCGAAAAATGGATAAGGTTACCAACCTGAGAAAGCCTCCAAGTGGTCAACAAGATGTAAGTATAAAAAATTTATAGCAGTTTTGATCTTTGTCACCAGAACTTTTATCTGACACATCTATTGTGCAACTAGAAATTGAAGTGTTCAGATGAAGTTGCTGAAATGAAGCTTGAAGTCACTAAAAGGAAACTCCATGAGTCTTACCAACAAGCTGAGAATGGTTAGTTTAAATCCTTTCAAAATTTTCTGTTTTGATAGTAGTTTAATCTGATTGGATAAAATAGACTTCAAACAGCTTGCTTGTGTCAAATATGGCAAATTGTATGCTAGATTGAGACTCAGAATTTCCATAAAAATTTAGCAGGTTGAGTATCTCTTGTAGCATATTCTAATTTCATTTTTATTGTAACAGCTAAGAAACAGCGAACGATACAGGTCATGGAGTTACATGATCTCCCTAAGCAGGGGCTTGTACATAAAAATCCGCACATGAGGCCGGGAAGCCATAACCGGAATTGGGCACATGGACGGCGGTTATAACTTTTAGCAGTTTTTATGCAGATTGGTTCAGTAGCCTTTCGAGTTTCTCAGTAGAAGGATATTAGTAACTCGAGGGGTGTGCTTCGACTTGAACCGTGCGCATTAAGAATAATTCTCTTTTAGATGAACAAGGCCATTGAGGTGTAGAGACATTTTATGAGGAAATCGTTGGGGTGGGGCATGTGCTTATGCAGAGTAGATTCTTGAACCTGGTTTAGTGATAAACATATCGACAGAAAACCTTGATTTGGACTTACTTAGATTGCTTCTCAACATTTTTTTCCCATTTTTAGTCAAAACTTTAGCTCCATGGGAATGGTAATAGGTATAATATATGAATTTGCACAGACTAATAAGTGCATTTCATTAAAGATGCTGTAGAAACCCTGATGTTTCAATATATAAGATTTTCAAAGTTTATCAATAAGTTTTTATTTAGTACCGGTGGTTGTGCTTTTGTATATAACAAATCTACATCTTCAACTATATATGCCAATGGATGAATCAAGCAGGAGTGATAGATATTATATGTCTAGAAGCTTGTTGGATATATGTTTAAATAACATACCAACTTTTAATCTTCCAATAAAATTTTATTTCGTCAAATGTTTGATTAATACAACAATTTAATATGAATTACTTAATTTGTATGAATATTAACACAATCGCATATTAGGGAAAAGTAAAGTAAAAATTTTAATTTAACTATTAATTAAATTATAAGATTTTAATTTATGTATAAGTCAAATCAGGACAAATTATAAGATGAAAAGAGTATTAAATATGAGTTTGATTACTGTTTTGTTTCCATTATGGCTTATTAGATTTTTTTTTTTTTTTTTCTGTTGTCAAAATTTTTTCTAAAAAATTATAACAAATTAATTGAGGGAAATTTGATCTGCAAAAATGAAATTTCCATGAAACAAATGGAAGTGAGGATAATACCATTGATGTCCTTTGAAGGTTAATTCTTTGATGTGATGTTACTTTTATTAATGTTTATTATAATGAGAACAGAAAAAGGTCGTGTAGTTGATAAGGGCAATCAAAATAAAGTCAAATGCTGAAATATGGAACACATGGAAACATGTCGGCTGGATACTTTAATTTCTGTGGAATTGCATTTTGACCAGAGAATTTTCTACTTGTTCTTCGGACACGTTTCCTTCTTTTACCAAACTACAAAGCAACAGCTGCACAACTACTTTCAAATCTTTAACTTATATTGCACAACTGCGGTATAGAGTTTTGGGTCCTGTTGGGCAAAACATTTTTATTAGCTTTCAGCATTTTCAAAGTATTTATGATAGTTTGTACAGATTGAGCAAAATTTTTACGAAACGTCGAAAATTTTACTGTTTCATAAAGTTAAAATAAATTTTTTTCGTAATCATATTCATTACCTTTTTTTTTAAATTCAGTTAATTAAATAATTAATATTTTTTTTTGTCATTTTAAATTACACAATTAATTAAACAATTAGTTTTATTAAATATTTTTATCAATATATAAATAATTATTTTTAATTTTTCTATCTTGTAATTAATGTGTGAATTTTTTAATAACAATTTTTAGGGAACCATTATTCTACCCAATGTGTTTATTTATAAAAAATTACAATTTCAAAATTATAACAAATATCTTAAAAACTTAAGGCGGCACAAAAATAAAATCTAAATTCAGATGCAATTTTACAAATTAGCTCATTTTAAAATAGAGAAGTACTAATTATTATTATTATTACTAATTAGTCAATATTTGATTGTTTAACTACTTTTGTTTTTATAAATTTTTTTTTTCATTTGCAAGAAGCTCGATGAGATCAATATATATATTCTCTCTGAGCTATACATCTTTTATAAAGCAGAGGATATGACTCATAAAAATAGGATATTTTTTATTAAATATATTTAATTTAGAAATACAAAAGCTACAGGTGCATTTAAGATACAAATATATATTAAATAGCAACAGAATAATAAAGCTTAAATTTATTTATTTTTAAATAAGATTATAATTTAAAACAGATAAAAAGAAATAAGTGTGCCTATGTTATGGTGTAAACAATAATTTGTATCTCTTTTTTCAATGAATGCTCGTATCCTTATTATTATTAATATATTTATTGCGTCTATATGTTAGTCTTATCCTTTAAAGATAAATCTACGTGTCACTCACATGTCCAAAGTAATTTCCTTCCTTCATTTTCTTTAAGCTGAACAAAAAGGAAATGGCAGTCGATGTTTTGTTGTTATTATATTATTATTACTATTACAATAAATTATTATATTATATATGCGCAGAAGTGGAACTTTGCATAGCCCCACTTTCTAAAGTGAAAACACCTTTAAAATGTCCAAAGGCTGATCTCTTTTTGTATAGAATAATTTGGAAGGTCATTGTAGATGGCACTAAGGCAACGCAAAAAGGACGAAAATAAATAAGATAATTTAAAAAGCGAAATCATTTAAGTCAATATTAAAAACTTTGTAAATAAAAAAGCATTTAAAATATTAAAATATAATCTAAAAATGAAATTCTGATAAATAAGATAAAAAGAAAATCTATTAATCAACCAAATGAATGAATGATGTGATTTTTATCTAGATAAGAGGAATTTGTATAATATATAAAATATGATTAGTGCATCACTTAATTATGTTTATTCATTTTAATATTTTCAAGTTAAAACAAGTCACTGCTTCCATTTTTTTTTTTAAAGCAATAAAAAGACATTCCTTTTACGTTAAAGGCAACTCCCTCTTTTTTACTAAAACTTAAAATCTAGAGTTAGTTCTCTTTTCTTTTACAAATGACCACCTCTCTTCTTTGTTTATTTTTTTTTGAAATATTCTCATATTTGTATATAGATGAGTGATTGTCACTCAAATATTGAGATTTGTTATTGTATATATTTTGAGATTTTATTCTCATATCTAATTCTGAGTTATTGTTGTCACAATTATGATGATTTTTTCTAGTATCTTTTGTTATTTGGATAATTATGTAAAAAGAAGTGCATATCTCTCGTTAATAGAAGGAAGAAATTTGAAGGTGATCAGATCAGATTTGTAGAAAAGACCATGGAATCGAACAGTAGCCATAAATAGCTATTAAGTGGAGCAAGTTATCCCCTATAACACAAATATTATACTCTGTCAACTTGATCAAATACTTCAAATCAATATTTTATTTTTTTTATTCTTTATATAAGTGGTTTATTATTAAACTTTTTATATAAAAATATAAAAACATATTGATCTTCCGTATCTGTATCTACTTTCCTATCAATGAAATTTCTAATTTTTTTTTAAAAAGAAATTTCTTTTTTATTTGTTTAATTATAAAAAAGCACAAGAAGGAATAAAAGAATTTTGATTTACCTAAGATATGGAATTTTTTTCTCGATTAAAGTTGAACGTATAGAATATACACTTACAATTTCTGTGACAATAAGAATATATACATCCGAATATATGCTGGGATTCTTTTTTTTTTTTTAATTATATATGCTAAGAATTTTAAATTTGTTAAAAGAATTTTTGAACTACATATCTTTGAGAAGATTATTGATATTGTAAATTTACCTTATTAGTGGTTAGGATTTAGGAATATTATTTTATATATTAGTTACTCTTGAGAGAGCTTATTTATTTAGTTACAATTTGACACATGGCATCAGAAGTTAATCTTTCTCTCCCCACAAATGATTACTTCTTCTTCTCTTTCTTTTCTTCCGTTTAATTTTTCCTCAGAAAACCCAAAAAAGAAAAATACTGATATATGATGTAATGAAATAATTTTCCTTCTTCATATTTATTATTGCATTAGATTATAATATTATTTTAATAAAATTTAAAAAATTTTATTATTCACCTACGTAGAGTCGCTTAAGTGACAAGAAGCCTGTAGCGGTTTTAATAGATGTTAGCTGTTATAATAGTTGTCAGGTGTTGCTGTTATGGGTTAGATATTAATTGCTATTGGTTAATTATTTATATAGCGATTTAAAATAAAAATATTTGGTAAAAATAAGTATTTGATTAACTATTTAATATAAAAAGTAAAAAAAAAAAAGATAAGGTCATAGAAATCAAGGTAAAGGCAAGTGATGTGCACAGGCGTCATAAAAAATTTATAAAATATTAAACATTAATGAGGATAACGTTCATGAAACACTACTTCAAACTTTAAACGATTAGGATAAATGTGATATACCAAACACAATAATTAATTAAAATTGTATTTTAACCCAATCAAACTACTAAACACTATTTATGAAACATTATCTCAAACTCTAAACGGTCTTGTAGAACAAAATAATTAAAACAAGGGGATGGCTAGCAGTGGCACTTGTCCCCTCCAATTTTAAAATTTTTCGAACACAATAATTAATTAAAACAGTATTTTAATCTAATTAAAATATTAAATACTATTTTTAAAACACTACCTCAAACTCTATTCAAACTCTAAACGCTTTTGTAAAATAAAACCAAGATACGCTTGATTTTAATAAATGCAGTGGCGAAACAAGGAGATGGCTAGCAGTGGGTCTTGTCCCCTCTAATTTTAAAATTTTCCTAAAATTTACTTATAACATATTAATTTTTTTTTAATTTCGCCCGTCTAAGTTTTGAAAATTTTTTTTATTCTCAAACATTTTTTCTGATTCCGCTATTGAATCAACGATTTATTTAAAGTCAAAAATTTGATCCGTAGAGAAGATATTTATAAAAAGAGTGAATTCAATAAAAAAAGATTTTTTTTATTATTCTCTTAGAGATAAATGATTTTTCTAGATTTATTGTTTTACAATAATCTTATTTTTTCACAATTGGTTTATGAAATTTCCATGCAACTTTTTTAGCGTTAACAACTCATGACAAAGTTGATATACTCACCAACTTTCAGGAGTAAGACGTTTGAAACCTTGAAAATGTGTCACGTGTTGCACGTGCGCTCCATTATGAAATCGTTGTTGCGGTGAAACATATTGACTAGACTACAGCTTAGAAATGGACAGAAGTCAAGTCAGGGACTCGATCAGGACTCAGAACTCAGGAGGCTGCATTTTTTACTGATTGAACAATTTTACATGCTTCGTTTTTTATTGACTTCTTACATTGGTAAAAAAATAATTTATTTTATAATTCTTTTTGTGATGAATTATTTAATTGTAATATTAAATTTACAAGAAAATATTAATATTTTTTTCTTTATGGATTGGTGGTTCCTAGCGGTGATGACAGTGATAATTACTGATGATTAGCATATTTTTATTTTTAATTATAATAAATTTATCAATATTTAGAATATAATTTTTTGAATAAAATTTTATTTTTCTCATAAATGAAATACAGACGAAACAAATTTGACTGTAAACGCATGTACCGTAATAAATTTACTGAACGATTTCTATTTCTTCGGTAAAATACTAATAAAAATTTGGTCGGTAAATTGTCTTAAACCTGTTGGTAAATTATATATATGTATGTACTAAAATGAAAAGACGAATCATTGTTCAGAGGAACTGTGATTTTGGCTCTAATATTACCATTTTACCCTTTTTTTATATTGTTTTATGTTCTAAAATCCATTATGTGTTATGAAATAAGTGAGTATTTTATATAGACTAGAAATCTGTATTCTTAATTATTGCGAGCTTTATCTTCTTGATTTATATATGATTCTATTAGAGTTCCACTTTTATATATATATATATATATATATATATATATATATGTGTGTGTGTGTGTGTGTGTGTGTGTGTGATTTCTCATCAATAATAACGACATTTTCATATTCCTCTCTGTTCTCTCTATTCTCCCTTTATTTTTCTCACTAATTTTATATTTATAATACGTTATTAGCACGATTCGCTCTATCATTTTGATTTCGTTTTACCAATCACAATAAAGGATAAACTTATGGTTTACAACAACCAAAGTTAAAAGATTGATGTATTTTATTTCTCCATTTAAAAGATAATATCTAATACTAATTAATTTGTGAGAACAATGTGAACGAATGAATTGTTTATATATTTTTAATTAATATGTTTGAAATTTATTTTCTAAATAATTGAATTGAATAATTATTCTTGATTTATTTATATATTTTAATAATTTAATTTTAATGGCTCTCATTTTTAATGATTTTCTCTACAAATTTATATTTCGAGCGCCTATGCTATTATTTAAAATTAATTCTAAATACTTGATAATGAAATTTCTAAGTTCTATTTCAACCAGTCATTTGCCAATTATTAAAATATGATTAGTTCCTTTACTATGGTTTTATTTTGACAATATGGATTACAATGTTAGGCCATTGCAGAATGTCATAGTTTTCTTTATTACAAATCATTTTGATATTTATCATTATTAATTTTTTAAGTAGGATTTTGATTCTTCTTCTTAACGGTTTGATAATTCATAATAGTTTATAAAAAATTAATATAATAATTAATAAATTAATATTTCAATACCCGCGCGCGAAGTACAGTTTTTTGACTAGTTTTAAATAATTCTGCGCATCGGGTGTAGATAAAAATATTTATTTAAAAAATTTTGTTAGTATTTATTTTGATTAAAAAATAAAAATTAACATGTATTTTTACTCATTTAAAATTAACTATATAATTTTTTTTCTCCTGTTTAATTAATATATTTTATAAAAGAAAAAAAATGATTACCATTTAAAAAATAATGATAAAAAATCAAACTCATTAAAAAAAAAAAACAGACTACTTTACACATTAAACTAAAAATATATTTAAAGGTAACTAAAAATTTACCAATATCAAATTTTATATTTAATATGAAACTACTTTTATTCCAATTGTTTCAAGATTTATTTTTTTTAAAAAAAAACTTCAAAATGACAAATAAATGTTACTATATAACTTTAAAAAATGTGCAAATAATTTATTGGTAATGGAAGATTATCTCTTAAGTTTATAGATAAATATATATAGAGTTAAATTCAAGAATTTCAAAATTATATATATATATATATATATATATATATATATATATATATATTTAAAAATATGTAAAAATTAAAAACTCAAACATCTAATTGTTTTTATATCTATTTTAAGAATCATTTAAAAAAATAAAATAAATAAAATAATAGAAAAATTAAATAAAATTTCATAAATTCTAAAAAAAAGAATAAAATATTGAACAAAAAGAGAGTTCGTGAATTTTTTTCATCATTTCATCTTTAACATAGAAAAACTAAAAATGAAAATGATAACAAATATGCCCAAATAGCTATTTTTTTCATTAATTCAAACTTTTATAGCGTATTTTCTAATAAGATATCATAAGATTAAAAAAGGAAAAACTTTTTTATATGATATTGATCAAGTACCATAATGTGTAAATAGTCCAATAAGTGTACACTATCATCTCTAAAAAAAAAAAAAAAAAAAAAAAAAAAAAAAGAAATCAAAAGAAAGAATATGTTTAAAAAAATTTATTTTAATTTTATTGTATTTAACTAATAGTCTAATAGTAAAGTGAATTAATACCTTCTAGAAAGTAATATCACATGAGAACCTATAATTAAGAACTTCAAAATCTATTAATTATAAAAATTATTGGACAATAATAATGTAAGATAAAGAAAAGAAAATATATATAAATATTTTCTCCAATTAAAATGCACAAATAATTTAACTAAAAGGATAAATGGAATCTATTTCTCCAATTAAAAGTCAATAAAAAATACAACTAAAAGGATATTTAAAAGGATAAATAGTTTCTCCAATCAAAATGCATAAAAAATCTAAGGCATTATAGTAAATTTCATTATTTCCCCCTATTCCCACATTTGTATATAGTATAGATATAGCAATAACATTAGCACAAAAAAATAGTAACGTCAAGGTCTTCCCTAAATAAATTAAACCTATTAATAATCCATCAAGCAATAAGAGAACTAATAAAGTGCAGCAGTATATATATATACCAATTAACAAAAAGTGCGCATTGTCAACATATTTTAATTCATAAAAACATCTACACATCTAAATATTTTACCAATTAACAAAAAGTAATCATCTAAACATCTTAATGGTTCATTTTTCCCATCTTATTTTAAGTTGTAAGAGTTTGATATCATCATCACATAAATCTTTCAACCAAGAGCTCATTATCCTTCAAAAAGTTAAGTGCCTCCATATTTTCCACTTTATCCATTCCCAACTTTTCAGTTCTATTGCTATTTTAGTTGCTGAATAAATGCATTTGCTATTATTTATAATTGCTCTTGGAATTTCTTTCATTGATGCAGTTACTTCCATTATCTTAGCAACAATGATATCATACTTTTTTTCTTTTAGTTCCTTTAGAAGTCTCTTTTGATTGTCTAGCAACTGATGAGGCATTATCAATTGGTGATGGTCATTGAAGTTAGAGAAAAAATCTACTTGATCAAATGAATTTTCAATATTCATTTGTATCTCATCAATATCATTGATGCTAACTTCTCCTTCTGCTTGCCACCTGCGAACCTTTTCCTTTGCACGTTTTGAAGCATCTCCATTTGGTCTTATTTTTTTCAAACAACTTATGAGCATTATCCAAAAAATAGGGTTCTTTATCATGTATGAACTTATAATTAGGTTTCACCTACATTAGAAAATTCATGTCAAGTCAAGAGTTCAATTATATGATAAGTCAGGTGGATAAGTTGGACATAGAGTTTAGTGTCTAATAGACTAATACATGCTAGTTGATTATCCCAGAAATGTTAAATAATCTTTAATATAGCCCAGATCTATTGTTCATAGAATTTGTTTGATAGAAATAGACAATAAGCGGAAGCATACCTTGATCCATAACAGGAGATCTATGTTATGGGTTACCTCGTTGCGGCAATTCGATTCTCACCGTAACAGCAGATCTAAGTTTCTTCCTCTGGCCTTTTGTCCGTAAGTTTTTCTCTGAATGGTCAGAGAATAATCAACAGCTACGGGAGTTTCTTTTATGAGCTCTCTCAAACAAGCTATCACCGTATGTGTTTGAAGCAGCCGTCACACTCTCTATTTTATTTTCTTTTCTGTGTGTTCAAAGCTGTCGATTCCTTTTTACTTTTATAAGGCAGAGGAAGGGTATTAAAACCCTAACTGGCTCTTATCCATCATCTTGGGCCACTTTAATTAGAACCAGCTCTTTAATCACATAGGCCACTTAGATTATTAAAATAATCTAACAATCTCCCACTTGGCCCATGTGCATTTCTTGAATCTATCATGTTTACCTGAATTAGAATTAAAATGATCGGATTATGGCGGTCACAAGTCATTAATCGACATGATTCCTTCCATATATCACAGACCACTTCAATTCATAAAACTTTAATGGAGAAACTAGTCAACAAACAACACATTGTCACAATCAAATGTTATTGTTATCTCACTCAAACCATTATTGTATACATCCATAATGTGGATAACACATAAATAAGCAAAAACACACCTTTAATTGAATTCCAAGTATCACAATAATATGAGCAAAATAACCATATGTATATATATATATATATATATATACAAGTTTAAACATCATGCTAACAAGGACTTATCTATAATGCCCATCCTAACAACATGGCCAGTGAAGATTTTGGGCGGTAAGCCTTTAGTTAGCGGATCCGCTATCATCAGATCAGTACCGATATGCTCAATTGACACTTTGTGTTTTTGCACTTCTTCTTGCACAGATAGGTACTTTAAATCTATGTGCTTTGCACCCTTAGAGTACCTATCATTCTTAGAGAAGAAGACAACTGCAGAATTATCACAGTAAATTCTCAACAGTCTAGCTATACTGTCGACAATGCCTAGACCTGAGACAAAGTTCTGCAACCACAATGCATGAACAGTGGCCTCAAAGCATGCCACAAATTCAGCCTCCATAGTGGAAGTAGCAATGATAGACCGCTTTCCACTTTTCCATGATACTGCTCCTCTAGCTAGAAGAAACAAGTAGCCAAATGTAGACTTTCTCGAATCTACACAACCGGCATAGTCTGAATCCGAGTATCCCACCACTTCTAGATGGCTGGACTTTCTATAAGTGAGTATATGATCCTTAGTGCCTTGTAAATACCTAAGTACTTTCTTTGCAGCTTTCCAATGGTCCATCCCGGGATTACTTTGATATTGCCCTAACATTCCTACGGCGAAACTAATATCCGGTCGAGTATATGTCTGAACATACATTAAGCTCCCAACCACTGACGCATATGGAATAGACTCCATCTCTTTATGTTCCAAATCATTTTTGGGACATTGCATTTCACTGAACCTATCTCCTTTCCGAATCGGAACTATTCCTGCGGAGCATTTTTCCATTCTGAATCTCTCTAATACCTTATCAATGTAAGCTCTTTAAGACAATCCTAACAGTCCTTGTGACCTATCACGTAATATTTCTATTCCAATCACAAAGGATGCCTCTCCCATATCTTTCATTTCAAAGTTCTTAGAGAGAAAACCCTTTACATCATGCAACAATCCAACATCATTCACAGCAAGAAGAATGTCATCAACATATAGGACTAACATGATGAGCTTGCTCCCATTGACCTTCATATAGATACATCGATCAACAATGTTTTCTATAAAACCATATGAAGTGATGGTATTATTGAACTTAAGATACCATTGACGGGAAGCTTGCTTCAGTCTATATATTGACTTCTTTAACTTACACACCAAATTTTCCTTTCCTGTGACCATAAATCCCTCTGGTTGGTCCATATATACTTCCTCCTCTAAGTCACCATTAAGAAAGGCTGTCTTCACATCCATTTGGTGAAGCTCTAGATGATAATGAGTCACCAAAGCCAAAATAATTCTTAAAGAGTCCTTTTTAGAAACTGGAGAAAAGGTCTCTTTATAATTAATGCCATCCTTCTGAGTGTAAACTTTAGCAACAAGTCTGGCCTTATATCTTTCAATGTTGCCCTTAGAGTCCCGTTTGGTCTTGAAAACCCATTTACAACCAACTTGTTTTGACCCCTCAGGCAACTCAACTAAATCCCAGACTTGATTATCACTCATTGATTGGATTTCTTCTTTCATGGCATTGAACCACTTTTCAGAATTATCGTATTCCATGGCTTTCTGAAAAGAGACTGGATCCTTATCAATGCTCAATTCACATAAATGCTCAAGTGAGTAAACCACATAATCACTAGAAATAGCTGGCCTTCTTTGCTTTTGTGACCTCCGTAATGCTATTTCTTGTGAAACCATTTGATCATTCGTGAATTGTTCATTATTTGCTGGTTCATCATTTATATGGTCATTTTGTGGGTTCGGAATGTTGTTCTGTTGTTCAACCATGTTGTTAAACCATGATACAACAAGTGGAACAACAACCGAAGAAGAGACATTAGAAAAATCCACTTGAGTTGTATTTTCAATCTGAATCTCTTGCACATTCACCTTACGTGGTTCACTGCTCTCACTAATTTGGCCATTTTCAATAAACTAAGCATTACCAGACTCAACAATTCTCGTACTATGGTTAGGACAATAAAATTTGTACCCTTTTGACTTTTCAGGATATCCTATGAAAAATCCACTAACCGTTCTAGCATCAAGCTTCTTTTCATGTGGATTATATATCCTTACTTCCGCTGGGCAACCCCAAACATGAAGATGCCTCAGACTAGGTTTCCTTCTCGTTCACAGTTCATAAGGGGTCTTAAGAACTGCCTTAGTAGGAATCCTATTAAGTAAATATGCAGCAGTCTTTAATGCATGCATCCATAATGATAAAGGTACAATATAATTATTTAGCATACTCCTAACCATTTCCATAAGAGTATGATTCCGCCTTTCAGCTACACCATTCAGTTGAGGGATACCTGGCATTGTGTATTGCACACAAATGCCACGACTTTCAAGGAACTTTGCAAATGGACCTGGACATTGTCCATTTTCATTAAATTTACCATAATATTCACCACCTCTATCAGATCTCATCACTTTAACTTTTCTATTTAACTGCCTTTGTACCTCATTAATGAATATCTTAAGGATATCCACTGATTGAGACTTTTCATGCAGCAAATATACATAACCGTATTGTGAGAAATCATCGATAAAGGTAATAAAATATTTTTCACCACCCCAAGAGGGAACATCAAAAGGACCACATATATCAGTGTGTATAAGTTCAAGCAATTCACTGCTTCTTGTGGCTGGATTCTTTAATGTGTGCTTAGTTTGCTTACCTTTAATGCAATCTATACACACATCCCAGTTAGTGAAATCCAATTGAGGTAAGATTCCACCTTTCACTAACCTCAAAGTCCTTTCTTTGGATATGTGACCTAACCTTAGATGCCACAAGAAAGCAGAACATTCATTATGTGCACTACGTTTATTACCTATATTACGTTCAACATTAAACATGTATTCAATAAATTCAACATCAAGATTAAAATGATATAAACCATCAATCAAAGTACCAAAACCATAATAGTACTTAAGTTTGTATAATGAAAAAATACCATTACAAATATTAAAACTGAAACCAACATTATCCAACCTCCTTACAGAAACTAGATTTCTAGCACATTCAGGAACATAGAGACACTTTTCAAGATCCAGATAACGACCAGTGTCTAGGATCAATCTATAAGTCCCAATTCCTTCTATTCGAGCCTTCATTCTGTTTCCCATGAATAGGAACTTTTCAGTTTCGTTTATGGGTTGGATCGAAAGAAATCCCTGTATAATATGAGACACATGAGTTTTTGCACCAGAATCTAAACACCAGGCATTATTAGGCACTTCAATAAGATTTGATTCAAAACATACTGAAACATAAAGTATATCTTTCATTTCAAACCAAATCTTCCTTTTAGGACAGTCCTTCTTGAAGTGACCATTCTTCCTACAGAAGTAGCACTTCAATTCCTTATGGATTTGGCCCTCATTAACCTTCATTGGGGCACTGTCCCTTTTCTTGCCTTTCTTCCCTGATTTGTTGTTGCTACTGCTGATAGCTCCATTATGAAATGTGAGATTGACAGAGTGTTCCTTCCCTTCCTCTTGTATTAACACGACCTTATTTCCTGAATGTTCCATTTTTCCTTAAGGGTGTTGTAATTCACCTGGAACTGACCAAACTCAAGAGGAAGTGAAGTTAATAATAAATTGAACTAAAAAGGATTCTCTCACATCCATTCCCATTGATTTCAGTTTAGCTGCCAAATTTTGCATGCCAGTCACATGATCATGAATGGATTGTGACAAATCAAACTTCTTGGTCGTCAGTTCACTCATCAAGGATCCTAAGATGGACTTGTCAATTATGTCCGATTGGGAGTATTCCTTAATTTTCAGTATGTACTCTTTTGCATTATCTGTTTTGGGCATTGACGACTTAACATTTTCAGCCATTGTCATCCTCATTAAGTTCAAGCTCAGCCTGTTAGATCGCTCCCAAGCCTCATAATGAGACTTGTTAGCTTTAGTGTTGGTCTTTGTAATGGCTGCTGGCTTTTTAGAGACTAATGCCAGATCCAAGTCCAGAACTCCTAACTGATGATGGATTTGTTCGGACCAATTAGCATAGTTTAATCCATTGAACTTAATCAACCCAGTGCCCATAGCAAACATGTTAAAGGAAGTTGCAATATTACATATATACTCATACGTTAATGTTTTGAGTAAACATAAAATTGATTCAAACAAATAACAACTTTAATTATGCTTCTCGATTCACCTTTGGGTAATATTTAAATGCATAGCTTTAATCAATAATGATACCAAGAAGAAAAATACTTTAATAGACTTTCATTGTGGAGCAACTTGCGAGCCTTTATGCAAGTCAGAGAGAAGCACGCCTGTGCTACATTACAGCATGCCCCGTGCTTCTCTCTGGAAGTCCATAGCACGCTCGTGCTCCTTTCTGTAATCCAGTTACCTTTTTTTTTTTTAATTCCATTCAACTATTCAATAATGCTCCATACAATATGCATGTTATCTTTGGATATACATTCATATTAATTAGTACAATGATAAGTCTTTTTAGTGCCATTGATTATAATTAATGGTCTACCTTTGGGTAACCTAACAAATTATAATCAATGATCTCAATTGTTCAGTTTTAACTTTTATATCATTTGACGGCATCACACAAACATGAACAATTGAAAATTGCATAATCAATGTCTAAAATAATCCAAACAAGGCCACTTTGGTGACTAACAAGTTTTCCATTCATTAAACATTGATATATGCAAAACTTTTATGAGATTGAATTAAGATCTCAAAACTTTAACGACATAACCCAATAATATGTCATAACCATTCTCTATAAATAACAACATAATAATTTATAGAGTATAAAGAATGTAACACCCTCCGCCCAGTCCCGTGAGACCCGACGACGGATGCCACATTCGGTGCCGGAGACACCGTCTTAACTTAATATACAAATCATAAAATTTGATTATGAATTAGAAGTAATTGAGTATTCACAAGTTTAGCGAGTAATATGTTTTTTTATTTATTAGATAATCATTTCATTTTGTTTCCATCTCTTTGTTTTTTTGAAAAATAGATTGGGAAAAATCCTATAGAAATACTATAAGAATTTCCCTTTAAAAACTGAGCTCGCCAAACATGTGGATACAAAACACTCCCAATTAAACTCCAAACTCCCAACATCTCCAAATAATGATCATAATACAACAATACTTCTATATTTTCATCACTGTATAAATCCTCAATAGCATTTTAATATTCATCAATTAATTGCATTCAGTCTATATATCAAGTCTTAATAAACTACTCATACCAACTCTCTTGAAATATTTTGTATTCAATCATTTAATGAATCTTATGCTTATCTCCGAATATATACACCAACATAATTGCTAATTACATGCTTAAGTTATAATTCAAATAACACAATCTCCGAAAATATAATACTTATACATGCCATAATTCCTAATTACATAAATCTCAATCTACTACTACCACAATAGTCACTTCTGCTCTGATGCTACTCTTCTAATCTTCAAGCAGCAACCACAGTCTTTAACCTGCGCGTGATAAAAATCAATGCTCTCAGTGGTGCTCATAATTCACATACTTACTAAAGTTGCGATGACAACTTATTTAAAACACAAATTACATAAAATCATTAAATTTCAACATACATTTACATTTATAGCAAAAGAAATATCAAATAAACTAGTAATTAATAACATAAAGAATTTAATTCTTTCAACTCATAAATTCATTACTTGCACATTTATTATACCAATACATATACTATTTATTTTTAAAACCATGTACCGGAATATCATGCTTTGAAAATTCATTTGATAACATAATCATTAATTTACACGATCTCACTCGTTTAATTGCCTTACAAATATTTTCCAAGGGGCTCGCATACACTTAGGAAAAAGAGAATATAAGCAGATTTGATCATGGCCTATGTTAGCGCCACCCTCATCACATAAATAAGCGCGACCGCCTATTTATAAGGGCTGATAACCCTAGCATATGATCATAGCTTCATATAACCAAATCAATCTCATCATACAACATTTCAATCATGCATAGTAGAGCCCAAATCAAAATAATTCTTAATTCATAATACTTCTCATAAAACTTGTCTTATTCTTTAGTCTTCTTAAATTCCTAATGTAAGCTTACTGTAGAACATAAGTAACTCATGAAAATTTCTTATCATATGAAATCATACATGTAAGCTTACTTTTGAACTTAAGTGACTCATGAAAACTTCATACTTAAACATAATTACTTAATATAGGAAACTTCTCATAAATTCTTTTTCTTTTAAAACTTTCTTAAAGTCATAATGAAATTTATCATAAGAAACTTCTTATCATATAAAATCATACTTTCCTTATTCAAAATTCAAAGCACATACACCTTAAATACCCATTTTTTTAAAACTTTAAACATATGAAAGTTATCAAAATCATCATACTTATGTCATATATATATATATATATATATATATATATATATATATATATATATATATATATAGCATACCATACAAAAAAAAAAAAAAAATTAAGTAAGCCTTACCACCCTAGAGTGGTTTGGTCTCTTAATGAAAACCAAGGGGAGGAATTTTCTTCTCCAACCAAGCATACTAACATAACTCTTATGCACCAAAGTATCCATTTCTATCCTCATCATGCATTATCTAAACTAATTCCACACTTTATAAAATTTCCAATAATTTTGCCCATTTATATCCATATAAACATAGCTACAATAACACTTTTCAAACTTATATCTTATTTTGGTCAAATTAATCCTCAAACATACAAATAATCAAGAGAACCTCATCACAATGATTCATACATACATTTATCCAAATAAACCTATGATTCAAGGCATAGGAAATTTCTAGCATTAAAATAACCTTAACCTTTGCTGTGTTTTTAAGACATAACTTGAGTTATATGTCTCCAAATTGAATGAAATTAGATTCATTAGAAATCTAAGACAAAATTATACAAATGTTATGAAGGGACCATAGCCCAGATCAATGTGTAAGATGGCAAACAAAAGCTAGGAACACAGACCAACAGATCAGACCTGATTCAGCAGAACTAAGTCTAATGTTTATTAAATTCCTACTTCACCAAACACTCAAATTAAACCAATCCAAAACCAGGGAAGTCTCAAGACACAGGGCAACAACTCTCATGAAGAACTCAGAACACAATATTTCCATTATAGTGGTCAAAATGGACACTCAATTCAAAGATGCATGTGGCCCAGCATAACAGAGTCAGTTTGGGTTTTTCGGCCATAAGTTGAGCTATATATATCCAAATTGGACACAAGAGGATGGCTTGGAAAGCTAAGAAGTAGACCTACAATTTTCATGAATGACTCAGACATAAATAGAGAATATAAAGGATCTAAAAATTGTCCTAAATCTCACCCAATAACACATTTTCCCAAATTCAGCTTACTTTAACCATGAAAAGAATATGAAAGACATAGATACAAGGTAGAGGTTTCTACCACATATTAAATACTCATCAAACATCACCCAAGAGCATGTTATTGTAATAAAGTTCAACAAATCAATCATTTCATACAAAATCCCAAAATATACACATGATAGCATATATGCACAAAATTAAAAATTCAAGTAAGGTAAGTGTGTTTATGAACACTAACCTTAAAAGCAAGCTCTAACAAGCTTAACTAAAACTCTTTAAGCCTTAGCTTGCCCTTCTCTTTGGTAGAAGATTCTCCACCCTTTGACCCAAGTAGGAAAATCTCCAAATTTCTTGAAATTAGTCACCAAAAATCACTTCTCTAGCTTCACTCTCAAAGATTAATTACTTAACTCAAGTTGGATGAGGTGAATTTGGTGGATTTAGCAAGTAGAAGTTGAAGAAAAACAAAGAGAAGAAGGAGAGGAAGTTGGCGTTGAAGAGAAGAAGAAGAAGAAGAGAAGAAAGTGATTGCTCAATTATGGGAGTTGATCTTTATAAAGCAACTAAGGGTATTTTGGTCTTTTCCCATAATTGGATGGCTAAGATTAAGTCAAAAGTAATCTCATCTAATGGCTAAAAATATTCTCCAATTCAATTCTTTCAAAATATTATTTATCTCCACAAATTTATCAAATTACTCCTTAAAAATAATTCCTCAAATTTCCTTAATTAATAAAGCATCATAATTCACTATTCACTAATTATCTAAATTCTCCAAAAATATTCATTACTTACTTTCTACCCATAAAAATCATGCATACATACTCCAAAAATATTAAAGAAAATATAAAACATATATAGTAATTTTTCCGGACCAAAATAATACCAACTCCCGAACTGGTAGTACTATTCACAGACCGGTCGTACTATTCACAGACCGGTAAATCATTATTCATTCATAGTTAATTATACTCAATATCTTCCTCGGATCTAAATAAAATATTATCCCCCTCTCTGTAGCACCATTCATGACCCGATAAAATAATATCATTTTAAGATTCGAAAATTTTGGGGCGTTACAAAGAAAACAAACAGTTTTCAATTTCTATAATTTTTGGCTTCGCTTATACCAGAAAAATCAACTTCACAACACGAAATTAATTTTCATTAATTAAGCCAAACAAAACACTATCAAACAAATCTAGAATAGGTATTGGATCTGATACCACATGTTAAATAATCTTTAATATAGCCTAGATTTATTGTTCATAAAATTTGTTTGATAGAAATAGGCAATAAGCGGAAGCGTACCTTGATCCATAACAGCAGATCTATGTTATGGGTTACCTCGTTGCGACAATTCGATTCTCATCGTAACAGCAGATCTACGTTTCTTCCTCTGGCCTTTTGTCCATAAGTTTTCTCAATGGTCAGAGAATAATCAACAGTTACGGGAGTTTCTTTTATAAGCTCTCTCAAACAAGCTATCACGTATGTGTTTGAGGCAGCCGTCACACTCTCTATTTTGTTTTCTTTTCTGTGTTCACCCTAGGCTGTTGATTCCTTTTACTTTTATAAGGCAGAGGAAGGGTATTAAAATCCTAATTGGCTCTTATCCATTAAGCCCAATAACCATCATCTTGGGCCACCTTAATTAGAACCAGCCCTTTAATCACATGGGACAAATATAGATTATTAAATAATCTAACAATCTCCCACTTGAACTGTAACATCCTACTGAATCGAATCGTTTATCATGGCATGTACAGGGCACACAGTTGGGCCCATTTCATTTTGAAAATTAGTATCATGTCTTGTAAAAATATTAAGTACATATCTGTAAAAAGCAACAGCTTGACATCATAATCAGCATACAACATGATATTAGCATGAAAGGACATAGGTTCAACCAGATTGTAGCGTCTCAGCTCGGTTCATTTGAGTTAACGGGTGGACCGGGAAGGGATGTTACATGGCCCATGTGCATTTCTTGAATCTATCATGTTTACTTTAATTAGAATTAAGATGATTGGATTATGGTAGTCACAAGTCATTAATCGACATGATTCCTTCCATATATCACAGACCACTTCAATTCATAAAACTTTAATGGAGAAACCTTTCAACAAACAATACATTATCACAATCAGGTGTTATTGTTATCTCACTCAAACCATCATTGTATAAATCTATAATGTGGATAACACATAAATAAGCAAGAACACATCTTTAATTGAATTCCCAAGCGTCACAACAATATGAGCAAAACAACCATATGTATATATATATATACCAACAAAAAGTCCTATTAATAAATGAGCAACAAAAAGACGCGTGTTCTATGACTAAAGACCTATGACTATAGACTATAGATTTTAATTAATGAGCAAAAAACTTTAGACTTATAAAAGACTTTAAAAATAAAAGACTAAAGACTTTGAAAATAAAATGATAAAGACTTGAAGACTTTAAAAACAAAGACTTATGCTTTTTATTGTTTATCGTATATAGACTTATGTTTTATAACAAAAACTTAAAGTTGATAAAGACTTATGCTTTTTAATTTGTATAAAGACTTTAAAACTTGATTTTAAATAAAGTCATATATATGTAGAGCGCTAAGATTATTATTAGGATTTAAATAAATACAGATACAAACATTTAAAGATAAATCATAACAGTGAACTAAAATACTATGATTAATTGGGTTTATATGAATACTTATATAATTCATTAAGTATAATTTTACTTCAGAATCAACATACAATTTACACAATATTTCTGATGTGGAAGATCAGACTAAGTTGCATCCACAGAGCATACTTATAACAAATTTAATCAACAATTTAACATAAAGGTTTAGAGTTCCTGCAACCTTAACCTGGGATCCCCAGAATTAAGTCAGAGTGTGGAGGGAGAAGAGAAAGGTGCCGTAAACACGGACTTATATTCGTAGCAGTTTAATATAAAATACAAACTTTATTTATTTATAAAATATAAATACAAGATTTAAATGATAAGCTCAAACTAGGGTTTAACTTACAATGAACTTCGAACCTTGAATCCTTACAATAACAGTGGATGGAAGGAGGGATCGTATCAGTGTAAGGGTTTTATTTCTAATCTAAGCTTATGCCTTCACAAAGAGGAGAGGCTCTCTTTAAATAACAAGATATGGAATCTTTTACTATTGGTGTACAGTACTGTATCTGCCATCATGCTTTTACTGTGGATGAACAGTGGGTTGTCGAGATGTCGACCACTGTACCTTGGCTTTTTACTGTTGAAGATGCTCTTTACAAAGTATCCGAGGAAGAGGATGAAGAAGAGGACGATGAGCTGTCCGACTTTTTCTTTTTCACTTTCTCTTTTACTTGTTTTTTCTTCTTTTCCTTCTGCTTTAACTTTGCTTTAGCTTTAGCTTTTTGACTTGCTTTGCTTTTAATTTTAATGGCGGATTGAATACTTTCTCCATCATCATCATTCTCCGTGGATGAGTTGGAATCTGACGAGGATGAGACTGACGCCCAATTTATCTTTTGTTTACCTTTACCACTGGTTTTGGAAGATTTACTGGAAGAAGATGCACCGAGTGCTTTACTGGAGGATGGTTTTACCATGGGATTCGAATCAGTTGATAGCTGTTCGAACATTTCTTGACAAATAAGTTTATACTATTTAGGAGTTTTAGCTGCTGCTAACCGGGCTTGGCATTGGGCCTTTTGGATCCCAAATTGTGGGTTTTCTGGAATAGCCAAAGTGCTAGCATAGGTTAAAGCAGGTTTAATGGGATTGGATAATTTATTGCGAATCCATTGACCAATTTTAAGTTCAGTGGTGGTGTTCTTGAAAGCTCCCCACCATTTAATTTTATGGCGTTTTATCAACATAGGAATATTGGTTCCTGGTACAAATTGGGAATCAAAATACCATTGGTAAACCCAAGGTGTAAAGAAGGTCATACAAAAATACATCAGGGATGGTATATGAACTTCTTCAGGCGAAGGTTTATAATGGGTTTTAAAGAATTGAAATAGATAATGGATTTCATGAGGAATGATATCCTCAGAAATTCCTTTAAATTGCCACCAACGTTTGAACCAATTAGGAATTTTACCAATCTTAGCAAAAGTAGTTTGGTCAAAATAAATTAACCAAGAGTGTGTATAAGTGGGATTTTGAATACTAAAAACCTTTTCCCACGCTTCTTTATAATCAAAATAATTATAAGTAGTACAATGGTTATACAAATGTTTAAATTTTACTGGGGTATAAAGAGAAGATACGGGCCATTCCTTAGGATGGACGACGCGTTTTATTTGTATAGAGGAATAAGAAATTAAATGTTTAATATTCTTATCAAAAGTATGTTTAATTTTGACTGATCCTGTGTCAATCAAAATGTTACTATAGTATTCCTGAGTTTTGGAGAAATCAGTTGGCATAAAATACCAATTCTCAGGATAAAAAGATTTTATTATTTGCCAAGGGTTGATATTATTATATCCTTCCTCGATCTCTATTTCAAAATCAAACATAGGTTTTGATTAAAACTCATAATTATAAAATGAAGCAAGGATCAATTTCTATAGCTTTAATTTATAAAATTCATTATAAGGCAATGAATTCAGCTTTTGGTACTAAATATAAATTACAACCTAAAATTGGTGAAACAAGATTTCTTCAAACAGACTTGACTAAAACAAACACAGTAATTCCTAAAACCATCCAATGGAAGGATATAACACTTCCAGACGAATGGATTTTAGAGGGGGTTGTACCTCCTCCAGTTATTGATAAAGTAAAACCAAACGTCAATTTGCAAAAAATTGAACAATTTGAAGATGGTAAAGTAACTTTAAAATTTAATAGAAGTCAAAGTATGAGGTTGGTAGGGTCATCTTCCTCTGTAACTATAGATGAAAATGATAAACCTACTTCATCCATACCTTCTGTTATTTATGCTAAATATAAAGAGACTGAGCCTAAACCAATAATTCAAACATTAGTAAAACCAAGATTTTCTACTTCTGATATTCCAAATTTAAAAATGAAAGGTGTTGATTATAGTAATTCTATACCACAGGCAGTTTATAACCCTGTAGATAATTATGTAACTCAACAGTCAACCTTAGTTAATTCACCTGAATCACCAACAGCTTCAGCTATCACTGAAAATGTTAATGATATAAACAGAGAATTAAATGTTCTTAGTAAAATAGATATTGAGAAAAGTTTAATAAAAGAAATATCTAAAACTAAAAATTTACTTAAAATGAAAAAGATATTAAAACTTTATCCTTTTGAAGAATTAAAATATGAATATTTAGAATATAAAATCAATAATCAAACTAAAATTAATTTCTTTGAATGGTATAAATTAATTAAAGAAAATAAATCGCATAAAAGTCTAAATCCAATTACTATAAGAGATAAACGACCAGAATGGATAGTAAATGATCAAACATTAAAAAGTGATTTTCCTCCTAAAACAATTAGTAAATTAAAATATCAAGACAATGAAATTATGTGTGCACATTATAAAATTACTCAAGATAATGATGTAAATAAAAAGATAATTGAACAAAATAATTTTAGTAATGCAAGTTTAATTTGTTTAAACTCACAATTAAAACGAATAGAACATATGTTAGAAGATAAACCTTTAGTGTCAGAAACCATAAAAGGCAAAGAAACTGTAAAAACTCACATGTTTAAACCTTATCAAATTTCTCAATCAAGTCAAAAAGAATTTGTGAATAAATTAAAGGACCAATTAAGTAAAATTGAGGTTCGTTCTGAAACTACTCAAGAAGTAGCCCCCAATACTCCTCAAGCATCACGAAATATAAACATTATAGAAGAAAACACCAACTCTGATGACAGCGAACCTGACTCAGAAAATGATAAACAATTTGAGTTAAATCCTATAAATCATCATCGAGAAATAGTAAATAGGGCACTAGACTTAGGCATTATTGATAAACCTAACACTATATCTCAATTTAAATATAATGCTTCAACAATCTATGAATGGAACATAGATGGTTTAAGTGAATATAATATATTAAGTATTTTGCAACAAATGACCATGGCTGCAAATGCTTATAAAACACAGTCAATTATTTTTGATAAAGCTATTGCAGAAATCCTCATTGCTGGATTTACTGGATAACTTAAAGGTTGGTGGGACTATCATCTCACTGAACAACAACATTTAGAAATTTTAAATTCAATTCAAGTCAATGATGAAGGTGAACCTATATATGATGAAAATGGTGAAGTAGTTCAGGATGCTGTGTCATCTTTAATTCTCACTATTTCACTTCATTTTATTGGAGATCCATCTCACCTAAAAGATAAAAATGCAGAATTACTTAGTAATTTAAAATGTAAACACTTAGGTAATTTTCAAGAATATAAAACTACTTTTCTAACTAGGTTAATGTTAAGGGAAGATTCTAATCAAAGCTTTTGGAAAAAAAAGTTTTTGGCTGGACTACCTTATTTCTTAGGAGAAAAAGTTAGGAACAATATTAAACAACAATATGGTCAACCTATACCATACAATAAATTAACTTATGGTCAATTAATTAGTAATTTAAAAAATGAAGTTAGAAATCTAAAGAAGGAAGTTAGTGAATTAAAACGACAATTTCAACTTCATGATAGACTAATAAAGGTATTAGAATCTCAACTTATTTCTAGTTCTTCTTCTGATGAAGCAGAACCAGATAAAGATGAAATAAATCAATTAGATGAAGATGTAGATAGTAATTTTCTAAACTTATTACAAGAAATAACTTCAAGAAAATATTTGGTAAAAATAAATATTCAGGTAAATGATTTTGTGATAGATGCAATTGCACTGTTTGATACAGATGCAGACTTAAACTGTATAAAATCAGATTTAATCCCTAAAAGATATTGGTAAAAAACTAATGAAAAACTAAGTACTGCAAATAAATCTAAATTAGAAATTATAGGTAAAACAGATGCACAAATAGTAAACCAAGGTTTAGAAATAAACACAGTATTTTTATTATCACCTCAAATAAATTATATGATTATATTAGGAACCCCTTTTATCAATTTAATAACACCATATTCAGTTAAAGAAGATTGTATTAAATTTAAAATAAGAAATAGTACAGTTAAGTTAGAATTCACTGAAAAACCAAAGAAGAAGCAATTAAATCTTTTAAAAGCTCATTCAATTAAAATATTAGAGATTAATTCTTTAATTAAATCTAGAGAAGAAGATTTAAAAGATGCACGAAATAATATGTGTTTAAACACAATTAAACAACAATTAGAGACTAAAGAAATACAAGATAAAATCACAACATTAAAAGAATTTATGGAAAAGGAACTATGTGCTGATCATCCACATGCTTTTTGGGATCGTAAACAACACATAGTAGATTTACCATATGAAAAGGATTTTGATGAAAAAACTATTAAAACTAAAGCTAGACCAATTCAGATGAATCCTGAATTGATAGAGCATTATAAAAATGAAATTCAGGATTTACTCAATAAAAAATTAATATCTAAATCTAGAAACCCATGGTCTTGTACAGCTTTTTATGTAAATAAAAATGCTGAAACAGAACGAGGTGTTCCCAGATTAGTAATAAATTATAAACCATTAAATACAGCTTTAAAATGGATAAGATATCCAATCCCCAATAAAAAAGATCTTTTAAAGAAATTATATAATGCAAATATTTTTAGTAAATTTGATATGAAATCTGGATATTGGCAGATTCAAATTGATCCTAAGGATAAATATAAAACTGCATTTACAGTTCCATTTGGTCAATATGAATGGAATGTAATGCCTTTTGGACTAAAAAAATGCTCCTTCTGAATTTCAGAGGATTATGAATGATATTTTTAATCCTTATTCTAAATTTTGTATTGTATATATTGATGATGTACTTATTTTTAGTACAACTCTTCATGAACATTTCACACACTTAAAAACATTTTGTATGATAATTCGACAAAATGGTTTGGCCTTAAGTAAAACTAAAATGGATTTGTTTAAAACTAAAATCAGATTTTTAGGTCATTATATTGAGCAAGGTAAAATTCAACCCATAGAAAGAACCCTGGTATTTGGAGAAAAATTTCCAGATGAAATTTCTAATAAACTCCAATTACAAAGATTTCTTGGATGTTTAAATTATGTAATAGATTTTTATCCAAACTTAAATTGTATGATAAAACCTCTGCATGATAGATTAAGAAAAAAATGCTAGTCCTTGGACAGATAAGCATACCCAACTAGTTAAACAAATAAAATCTTTAGTCAAAGAAATTCCTTATTTATATATTCCTAATCCTATAGCATTTAAAATTGTTGAAACTGATGCTTCGGATATAGGATATGGTGGTATTTTAAAGCAACAACTTGATGGTAAAGAACGTATAATCCAATACACTTCAGGCCATTGGAACCCAGCTCAACTTAACTACTCCACTATTAAAAAAGAAATTTTGAGTATAGTAATATGTATAAATAAATTTCAGTCTGATCTTTTAAATCAAAAATTTTTATTACGTATTGATTGGAAATCTGCTAAAGATGTTTTACAAAAAGATGTTCAAAATCTTGCCTCTAAACAAATTTTTGCAAGATGGCAAGCATTATTAAGTGTTTTTGATTTTGATATTGAATTTATTCGTGGTACTAAAAATAATATTTCGGACTTTCTAACCCGCGAATTCTTACAGCACAATGGGTCGAAGGAAAGATAAAGAGAAAAGGAAAGAACCTAAAGAAGAATCTACCTCACCGAGTAAAGCTCTTTTTGAGCACTCTGAAGACCTTAGTAAAACCTTAAACACTAAACCTACCCCCAGTAAAGACCTTAAAAAATGAATTGAGGAACTCTCTCAATCTCCAGAAGTTCTTAAAGCTTTACAGTCTATGGCTTCATCTTCAGCGGAGGATACAGGTATGTCTTCTAAATCTAAAGCGATCGTATCCGCTCATGATACGACTATTCCATCTCAAACGGTAGATGGTAAAGAATTATCAAATCCGTTGATGGCTGTGGATTTGCCAAAAATCCAATCTAAATATACTAATAATATACATAAATGGTTTTCAAAACCTATGTTTGATTTTGAAATAGAGATCGAGGAAGGATATAATAATATCAACCCTTGACAAATAATAAAATCTTTTTATCCTGAGAATTGGTATTTTATGCCAATTGATTTCTCCAAAACTCAGGAATACTATAGTAACATTTTGATTGACACAGGATCAGTCAAAATTAAACATACTTTTGATAAGAATATTAAACATTTAATTTCTTATTCCTCTATACAAATAAAACGCGTCGTCCATCCTAAGGAATGGCCCGTATCTTCTCTTTATACCCCAGTAAAATTTAAACATTTGTATAACCATTGTACTACTTATAATTATTTTGATTATAAAGAAGCGTGGGAAAAGGTTTTTAGTATTCAAAATCCCACTTATACACACTCTTGGTTAATTTATTTTGACCAAACTACTTTTGCTAAGATTGGTAAAATTCCTAATTGGTTCAAACGTTGGTGGCAATTTAAAGGAATTTATGAGGATATCATTCCTCATGAAATCCATTATCTATTTCAATTCTTTAAAACCCATTATAAACCTTCGCCTGAAGAAGTTCATATACCATCCCTGATGTATTTTTGTATGACCTTCTTTACACCTTGGGTTTACCAATGGTATTTTGATTCCCAATTTGTACCAGGAACCAATATTCCTATGTTGATAAAACGCCATAAAATTAAATGGTGGGGAGCTTTCAAGAACACCACCACTGAACTTAAAATTGGTCAATGGATTCGCAATAAATTATCCAATCCCATTAAACCTGCTTTAACCTATGCTAGCACTTTGGCTATTCCAGAAAACCCACAATTTGGGATCCAAAAGGCCCAATGCCAAGCCCGGTTAGCAGCAGCTAAAACTCCTGAAGAGTATAAACTTATTTGTCAAGAAATGTTCGAACAGCTATCAACTGATTCGAATCCCATGGTAAAACCATCCTCCAGTAAAGCACTCGGTGCATCTTCTTCCAGTAAATCTTCCAAAACCAGTGGTAAAGGTAAACAAAAGATAAATTGGGCGTCAGTCTCATCCTCGTCAGATTCCAACTCATCCACAGAGAATGATGATGATGGAGAAAGTATTCAATCCGCCATTAAAATTAAAAGCAAAGCAAGTCAAAAAGCTAAAGCTAAAGCAAAGTTAAAGCAGAAGGAAAAGAAGAAAAAACAAGTAAAAGAGAAAGTGAAAAAGAAAAAGCAGGACAACTCATCGTCCTCTTCTTCATCCTCTTCCTTGGATACTTTGTAAAGAGCATCTTCAACAGTAAAAAGCCAAGGTACAGTGGTCGACATCTCGACAACCCACTGTTCATCCACAGTAAAAGCATGATGGCAGATACAGTACTGTACACCAATAGTAAAAGATTCCATATCTTGTTATTTAAAGAGAGCCTCTCCTCTTTGTGAAGGCATAAGCTTAGATTAGAAATAAAACCCTTACACTGATACGATCCCTCCTTCCATCCACTGTTATTGTAAGGATTCAAGGTTCGAAGTTCATTGTAAGTTAAACCCTAGTTTGAGCTTATCATTTAAATCTTGTATTTATATTTTATAAATAAATAAAGTTTGTATTTTATATTAAACTGCTACGAATATAAGTCCGTGTTTACGGCACCTTTCTCTTCTCCCTCCACACTCTGACTTAATTCTGGGGATCCCAGGTTAAGGTTGCAGGAACCCTAAACCTTTATGTTAAATTGTTGATTAAATTTGTTATAAGTATGCTCTGTGGATGCAGCTTAGTCTGATCTTCCACATCAGAAATATTGTGTAAATTGTATGTTGATTCTGAAGTAAAATTATACTTAATGAATTATATAAGTATTCATATAAACCCAATTAATCATAGTATTTTAGTTCACTGTTATGATTTATCTTTAAATGTTTGTATCTGTATTTATTTAAATCCTAGTAATAATCTTAGCGCTCTACATATATATGACTTTATTTAAAATCAAGTTTTAAAGTCTTTATACAAATTAAAAAGCATAAGTCTTTATCAACTTTAAGTTTTTGTTATAAAACATAAGTCTATATACGATAAACAATAAAAAGCATAAGTAAGTCTTTGTTTTTAAAGTCTTCAAGTCTTTATCATTTTATTTTCAAAGTCTTTAGTCTTTTATTTTTAAAGTCTTTTATAAGTCTAAAGTTTTTTGCTCATTAATTAAAATCTATAGTCTATAGTCATAGGTCTTTAGTCATAGAACACGCGTCTTTTTGTTGCTCATTTATTAATAGGACTTTTTGTTTATTAGAGGATACAAGTAATAGGACTTATCTATAATGCCCATCCTATCAAAATGGCCAGTGAAGATTTTGGGCGATAGGCCTTTAGTTAGCGGATCCGCTATCATCAGATCAGTACCAATATGCTCAATTGAAACTTTGCGTTCTTGCACTTCTTCTTTCACAAATAGGTACTTTAAATCCATGTGCTTTGCACCCTTAGAGTACCTATCATTTTTAGAAAAGAAGACAGCTGCGAAATTATCACAGTAAATTCTCAACGGTCTAGCTATACTGTCGATAATACCTAGACCTGAGATAAAGTTCCACAACCACAATGCATGAACAGTGGCCTCAAAGCATGCCACAAATTCAGCCTCCATTATGGAAGTAGCAATGACAGACTGCTTTCTACTTCCAAATATTGCCGGGCAGATTCGAGGCTATTGAATAATCTTTGATATAGCCTAGATCTATTGTTCATAGAATTTGTTTGATAGAAATAGACAATAAGCGGAAGCGTACCTTGATCCATAACAGCAAATCTATATTATGGATTATCTCGTTGCGGCAATTCGATTCTCACCGTAACAGCAGATCTATATTTCTTCCTCTGGCCTTTTGTCTGTAAGTTTTCTCTCAATGGTTAGAGAATTATCAACAGCTACAGGAGCTTCTTTCTGCGCTCTCTTAAACAAGCTATCACCGTATGTGTTTGAAACAGCCGTCACACTCTCTATTTTGTTTTTCTTTTCTGTGTGTTAAACCCTAAGTTGTTGATTCCTTTTATCTTTTATAAGGCAGAGGAAGGGTATTAATACCCTAACTGGCCCTTATCCATTAAGCCTAATAACCATCATCTTGGGCCACCTTAATTAGAACCAGCTCTTTAATCACATGGGCCACATATAGATTATTAAATAATCTAACAATCTCCCACTTGGCCCATATGCATTTCTTGAATTTATCATGTTTACTTTAATTAGAAGTAAGATGATCGGATTATGGCGATCACAATTCATTAATCGACATGATTCCTTCCATTTATCATAGACCACTTCAATTCATAAAACTTTAATGGAGAATCTATTCAACAAACAATACATTGTCACAATTAGAAGTTTATTGTTATCTCACTCAAACCATTATTGTATATATCTATAATGTGGATAACACATAAATAAGCACTTCAATAAGAATGTTTGTCACAATCAGATGTTTATTATTAGGCACTTTGATAAGATTTGATTCAAAACATACTGAAACATAAAGTGTACCTTTCTTTTCAAATCAAATCTTTCTTTTAGGACAGTCCTTCTTGAAGTGACCATTCTTCCTACAGAAGTAGCACTTCAATTCCTTACGGATTTGGCCCTCATTAACCTTCATTGGGGCACTATCCCTTTTCTTGCCTTTCTTCCCTGATTTGTTATTGTTGCTATTGCTAGCTCCATTATGAAATGTGAGATTGACGGAGCGTTCCTTCAATTTCTGTAATCTCCCTTCCTCTTGTATCAACATGGCCTTGATTTCCTGAATGTTCCATTTTTCCTTAAGGGTGTTGTAATTCACCTGGAACTGACCAAACTCAAGAGGAATTGAGTTAATAATAAATTGAACTAAAAAGTATTCACTCACATCCATTCCCATTAATTTTAGTTTGGCTGCCAAATTTTGCATGCCAGTCACATGATCATGAATGGATTGTTACCAATCAAACTTCTTGGTCGTCAGCTCACTCATCAAGGATCCTATGATGGACTTGTTAGCTATGTCTGATTGGGAGTATTAATTTTCAGCATGTACTCTCTTGCATTTTCTGTTCTGGGCATTGATGACTTAACATTTTCATCCATTGTCATCCTCATTAAGTTCAAGCTCAGCCGGTTAGACCGAGCCTCATAATGAGACTTGTCAGCTTCAGTACCGGTCTCTGTAATGGCTGCTTGCTTTTTAGAGACTAATGCTAGATCCAAGTCCAGAACTCCTAACTGATAATGGATTTGTTCGAACCAATCAGCATAGTTCAATCCTTTGAACTTAATCAACCCAGTGCCAATAGCAAACATGTTAAAAGAAGCTGCAACATTATACATATACTCATACGTTAATAATTTGAGTAAATATAAAATGGATTCAAACAAATAACAACCTTAATTATGCATCTAGATTCACCTTTTGGTAATATTTAAATGCATAGCTTTAATCAATAATGATGCCAAGAAGGAAAAATACTTTAATAGACTTTCATTGATGTGGAGCAACTTACGAACCTTTTATGCAAGTTAGAGAGAAGCACGGCCGTGCTTCACTATAGCATGCCCTGTGCTTCTCTCTGGAAGTCAGGGCACGCCCGTGCTACATTACAGCATGCCTTGTGCTTCTCTCTGGAAGTCCATAGCACGCCCATGCTCATTGCAGCATTGTGAATACTCAAATTTTGACCTTGCAATACTCAAATTTTGACCTTGCTACAGTAACTTTGACTTTTCTACAGTGTCAATGCCGGAATGCAAACAGTCCGGCCGGACCGAAGGCCATTTTGGACATTTACTGAAAGTATGCCAATATGGTACTTAAAACGTCCGGAATATCGCGAGGATCGCGGAACAGGTCTCGGAATGTTTTTCGGAGGTCCGAAACTCCCGAAAGCTCCTTCGGAGTGAAAGGCCCGAAAGGCCGGCGCCGTGTACGGCGGCCGGCCGTCGGCCTCCGGTGGCATCGCCCGTCGGGCCCAGGCGGCACTTGCCGCCGGCAACCGGCGGCAGCTGCCGCCCCACCGCCTGGGCGGCAGCTGCCGCCCCACCGCCTGATGGCACCTGCCGCCAAGCCAGGCGGCACCTGCCGCCCTGAACCCGAAAATGGCCTATAAATAGACCATTTTCAGCCTATTTTTGACACCCCTGTCTGTGTTGACGGACGAATCCTTCTCCCTCTCAAGCTCCTTGCGTTTTCTTTACCGCTTTTTGCATTTAATTTAATTTTTATTGCATTTTTATTGTGATATTTGGACATTAAAATTAAACAAATTAAAATTAATTTATATTTCCTAAGCAAGGAGCTTAATCTGGAGTTAAGAAGCGGTCGTCGATTAAATCAGGTATGTAAACAAAACTCTGCCTATTTAATTTTAGCACTTCATGCATATTTCTCTTCTACTCTTAATAATTCTACAATTGCATAAATGCATCCATGTCATTATTTTTTGGTAAATAAACTGCCTTAATTAATTTGATTAAGCTTAAATGTCCGGTTAATCAATAATCGTGGTATTAAAGCCTTAAATCCGATAATATTGGTTAAAAGAGCCTAGTTAATTAATAACTACGGTTCAATTGCCCTATTTTGAACAAATCCGGCTTAAGTCCAATTAATCAATAATTGTGGCTAAAAGCCTTAATCAATCACGTTTCGACAATAAATTGTGATTAAGCTCGAACGCCCGATTAATTGATAATCGTGGCATTAAAGCCTAAATCGCACATTTTGGTAAACTAATTGCCTAAAACAACACATTTTGGCCAAAGGCCTTAAAATCAACCATTTTAGCAACAAATCGCTTAAATTAATCAATCTTTTGGCCAAAGGCCTTAAAATCAACCATTTTGGCGAAAATCGCCTAAAATCAACATTTTTGGCAACAATTGCCTAAATCAAATCATTTTGGCTAAAAGCCATTAAAATCAACATTTTTGGCAACATGCCTAAAAATCAATCAATCTTTGGCAAAATGCCTAAACAAAATGCACAAAGCATACACACTCATGCACAAAGCATACACCTTCAAAGCCCTTTTAAAAAAGGCCTATCGAACTACGTTGACTTTGATCTTCCATTCAAACGGAAGTACGTAGGCACGTTCGGGATTTCACCCCGGGTGGCAAGTCGAAATCACTCAAACATTTCATTAATCCATCATTCACCTTGCAAAGCATTCATTCATCGGTTAGTTCATCAACATGATATAGTCTCGGGATCCACCTCGGGTTCGCAGACTGTGCCTTAAACATTGGGATAATTAATCTAGTAACTAGGTTAATTAAAAATGGAGTCACTTAGGGTTTTTTCCTAGTTTACCCTAAAATAATTAAACAAGGTGGCGACTCACACACTCATGTGCATTTCTTCTCATTCATCATATGCATCACATGCCTATGTGTTTTCGGGGGGAGGAGTTCACAAGCATGCCCGTGCTCCTTACTGGAATCCAGTTACGTTTTTTTTAACTATTCAATAATGCTCCATACAATATGCATGTTATCTTTGGATATACATTCATATCAATTAGTACAATGATAAGTCTCTTTAATGTCATTGATTATAATTAATGGTCTACCTTTGGGTAACCTAACAAGTTATAATCAACGATCTCAATTGTTCACTGTTAACTTTCACGTCATAAAACGACATCACACAATTATGAACAATTGAAAGCTGCATAATCAATGTCTAAAATCATCCAAACAAGGCCACTTTGGTGACTAACATGTTTTCCATTCATTAAACATTGATTTATGCAAAACTTTTATGAGAATGAATTAAGATCTCAAAATTTTAATGACATAGCACAATAAGATGTCATAACCTTTCATTATAAATAACATCAAATAATTTATGAATCATAAAGAAAACAAACAATTTTCAATCTCTATAATTTTGGCTTCGTTTATACCCGATTAATCAACTTCACAATATGAAATTAATTTTCATTAATTAAGCCAAACAAAACACTATCAAACAAATCTAGAACAAGTTCAGGCTCTGATACCACATGTTGAATAATCTTTGATATAGCCTAGATCTATTGTTCATAGAATCTGTTTGATAGAAATAGATAATAAGCGGAAGCGTAACTTGATCCATAACAGCAGATCTATATTATGGATTATCTCATTGCGGCAATTCGATTCTCAACGTAACAGCAGATCTATATTTCTTCCTCTGGCCTTTTGTCTGTAAGTTTGATCTCAATGGTCAGAGAATTATCAACAGCTACGGGAGCTTCTTTCTGCGCTCTCTCAAACAAGCTATCACCGTATGAGTTTGAATCAGCCGTCACACTCTCTATTTTGTTTTTCTTTTCTATGTGTTAAACCCTAAGCTATTGATTCCTTTTATCTTTTATAAGGCAGAGGAAGGGTATTAATATCCTAACTGGCTCTTATCCATTAAGCCTAATAACCATCATCTTGGGCCACCTTAATTAGAACCAGCTCTTTAATCACATGGGCCACATATAGATTGTTAAATAATCTAACAGAGGCGCTTCCCAAGCCTAGTTTCACTGCGAAATCCTTGGAAATCTGAAAAAGTAAAAACGGTCAAACAACTCAATTATCTTAGTGACGAACCATCAGTTTAAGAATCAAAGCGATTAAAGTAATTAATACCTGATGTGGCATTCTTAACAGAGCTTTGATAGGATCTATTCTTACGAAAATTGTATATGAACTTTGGAAAGGTAAAAAAGCATAATATAAGTTACCTTCATGTGTTCGGTTGCAAATGCTTTATGTTGAATAATAAGAAAATTCACTTGGCTAAATTTGATGCTTAAGTGGATGAAAGAATTTGTCTTGGATATTTAAACAATAGCGAAGCTTTTAGGGTGTTCAATAAAAATTCTCTAGTAGTAGAAGAGTTCACTCATATTATATTTGATGAAAATAACTTTACTTCTAAAAATGTGGATATTGTTGATGATGTTGTAGATATTACATAAGAAAAGCAAAGTGAACAAAATGAGCAAGATGAACAACAAATTGATGATCAAATGAAAATCCAAATGATGAACATGATGATGGTGAAAAAGAAAGGAATATGCTTTGAAATAACAAGTGGGGAACATCAAGACTTACCAAAGGAGTGAAGATTTCACAAATATCATCCACAAGACGACATTATTGATAACCCATCTGAAAAGATGATGACTTGGGCGACTTTAAGAAAATACTTTGAATGTTGCCTTTGTTTCTCAAATTGAACCTAAAATGTTGGTGAGGCTCAAAATGATTAGAGTTGCATTCTTTCTATATAAGACGAACTTAATCAATTTGAGAGGAACCAAGTTTGAAAGTTTATTTCTAAGCCCAAAAATCATTCTATCATGGGAACTAAATGATTATTTAGAAACAAACTTGATGAACATGGAAATGTTATGAAAAATAAAGCTAGACTAGTGGCTCAAGGTTATAACAAACTCACTCACTTGACTAGGAATTGATTTTGATGAAAATTTTATAGTGGTTGTAAGATTTAATTTGCATATAACAAACTCACTCACTTGACTATATGATATGCATGATGAACTCATTATGAATCTACTCTAGGTGATGTATTGTGCTTATTTGATTTTTGATGTTGCTTTATATAGAAATTGACTTCCAAAATCAAAGCAACTCTGTTTCAGTGAGCCAGAAAGAGTGACAGTTCAGATTTAATGTTTTGTAAATAATGATGAATTGTTTAAGTGTTTAAATGATTGTCCGTCTTTATAATTTGAATATTGTTTATGTATTGTTTTGCTTCTACTGTATTTAAAAAAAATTCCCAAAAGAATAAAATTTTGATATACCAATTCAACCCCCCTTTGGATATTGTCTATCATGACCTACAAGCATAATTATTATTTATAAAATATTTTTCTTATTTAGGCTTCTAGAATACTTAGAACGATCAAATAGCATAGTATGAACTTATATGTATACTTATATATAGGGCTCAAAAGCGTTAACAGAAACAAAAAGGATCATCGGCTCTAGTATAATAGAAGACGCTCATATGTCTAAATCCAGAATTGTATCCAACGGATATCCAGAATAGCAGTACTATAACAAAATATGGCATGCCATATCCGTATACTACCATTGACACAACCAAGTAAATTAGGACCTTAAAATTATTTTCTTTTATCAATTTATTATTTACAATATGTCTTAGTCCTAGAAACAAATTTCATGGATTAACTCATATGAAAACTTCTATCGTTAAAACACAATTTCATTTCTTTCATCAAAAATCCCTTTCTTTTCATGAAAATTCCTTTCTTTTTGTTTTGTAGTAGAGGACTTGTAGTATGAATATCCCATCAAAACAAAGCAATCGAACCAACCTTTCTAAAGGATTAAGCTCTTTTAGTACTAATGTGTATATATATTACAAATTAAAATGGTTTCCAAAGATATTATTTTAATTGAATTTTCTAATGTTTATATATTAATAATTAATTTAAATGTTAATTTTAATTGAATAATAAGGTATACAACACCTGACTAATATCTTTATGTTACATCATAAAATGACATTAATTTCTTTATTTTATATATATATATATATATATATATATATATATATATATATATATATATAACCTAGTTATAAGATCTAATAAATTGTCCACAATCGAGTTAAAAATATTTTTTTGATTATAATCGATAATAAAAGATTTCCTTGTAGAGAAAGCTATTCTATCTCCTAGTATATTCATATACGCTCACAATTAGGAAAACATCATTGGTTTCTATGAGGGTTTTGTTTGTACGTAGAGTCGAAGAAATAATGGATGAAAGGATTCTACTTCCTAGGTACATGTTCTGGCCAAAAGATATTGAAATATTCCTTGACCATCTTTACCCAAATATCACCTGTCAATTTTCGCGGGTATTGCAAAACATAGTACTCGACTGTGAATTATACATCAACGAAGGGCCTTGGATGGTTTGGAAACATTTTGGCGGAGATGAATTGCATGGCCTCCAAAATCTCTACCTCTTCACCAAGCTCAAGAAAAAACCTAAATCATCAAGAGCTGAAAAATTAGTTAGTACAGGCATTTGGCATGAAGAAAATATTGGAGTTCTACTTCCGCTTAAAGAGATTGGACAGACTAGAATAAAGAAAATTTTTTGTTATAGAAATAAAACTTTATCTAAACAATAACAACAACAACAAAGGCACTGGATAATGCATGAGTATAGTTTCCATGATATAAACACTTAATTGGTTTTGTGTCGTTTAAGAAAGAAAGGCACTTCTTGTTCTGGTTCTGTTTCTGCTCCTAGAAGTAAGAAGAGAAAACTTGATGTGGAAAGCGTTGAGAATAGTTTAGTTATGGAGGAAAGAATGGGAGATTAATCCATGAAGAGAAAACTTGATGACTCTTATATATTTGAGATTTCAGAGCAGCATTCTGGTAATTAAATGACACTTAGTCTATTAAAATCTTTTTTGAATCAAATAACAATACAAGCCTGTACGGAGATCCCTAATATGTTCCTTTCAGTTCAGTAAAGAAATATCATTATGCTAAAAAATAAAAGAAAACCAACTTGGTTTGGGCAAATTCTCTGCCCAAGTCCTTTTATTCTCTACACGCTCCGAGATCAGAATCGGACCATTCAAAGCTTCACATTGAAATTCAGTGATTCTTGGCCTACTTCACCATCTCATTTAGCCATTGCCAGAATGGGAAAAAACCCCACAGCTCCATCTATACTGAAGCGATTGCGCATTTCATTCAGAATTGGATTTTATTAAAACATGAATCTTATTTAAACTGATGAGAACCATTAGAAATAGGTTCCAGGCTCGAGGCCTTAGAATACTCTAGGCAAGACTACTGAGAAGAGCAAAATTAGGAATCAAGAAAAGGGGAGGAGTCAAGAAGTTACTTATGCCTCACCTATATACACACACACACGCTTATATTATATTTTATATATATATATATATATATATATATATTTGGAAAGATGGTATTATTGTGGGATTATATTTTAATATTTGAATTTTAAATTATAATGGTTTTGATTTTCAAAATGGGCTAATATATTAAGCATGGACAATAAGCCAACTTAATATGAGACAATTGTTGAACTCATTTTGTGATTTTTTGAATTTGAGATTTATATTTTGGATTTAGGCTTATTGAGTATTTAATTAATTGTACCCTAATTTTAATTAATTAATTAATTAAAAAGAAAGAGTTAAAGAGGAAGTGAGCTACAATACACTTTTCAACGAGTTAGTCATGTATAGAAGGAGGGAGACCAAGGGAGCTAATGATAGAGATGTGTTTTAGTGGATATGCCTGTGGAATGTACAAAAAGAGCAAAGAAACAATATAAAATGAACCAACTAAGTTCTTCGACGAATTCAACCAAAAAAATCGACTTCCGACAAGTTAAGCAATTTAATTTTATGAGCTTTGTTTTTATTTTTTCCAAAGCATTGTCTAATTACTTTTCATGTAATTAGAAGATCTCTTTTCAATTCAAGCAATCAAGTTCCCATTACTTTACAAGCACCCAAAGCTCTCTTCGACAATTTTCTTTACTCAATTTACTTTAATCACATAGTTAATGCAGTCTATATTTGTGGATCCAATTCACAATCTAAAAGTCTATATTTGTGCATATTCAATTTTACAGTTGGTGTACTACACACACCGGCCCGACTCACCTACAAATTCCATTCAAGTTGTCTATTAGCTTGCTCGATTCCTTGCATCTTCCCACGAGCAACCAAGATTCTATAATCTGACGTCAAAAATTTAAGGGCTGTTAGATTGGCCCTCAAATATCACTGAAAATTATTATTTGAGAGATAAAAAGGACAAATGAAACTTGAGAGGGCTTTTAAATCTGTTTAATAAAATTAATTAAACATATTAGGGTTAATTATATTTATGGTGTCTGAAGTTTTTAATTTTTTCTATTTTAGCGTCTGAACAGAAAAAGTGTACAATTATGTGTCTAAATTATAAAAAATCTTGCAATTAAGTGTATTTTGCTAGATTATTTAGCCTAAAAAGTAAATGAATAATTTTACTGAAATAAATTACATAAAGAATTATTGAAAATATTGCAATTGAGTGCATTTCGCAGGATTATTTAGCAGGAAAATTGACATGAATAATTTTACTCAAATAAATTACATCAAGCATAAACATCCATTGAAATCATCTCTTTTCTTTAATTTTTTAAATTTTTTATTGTTTTAAAATTCTTTTCTCTAATAAAAAGTCTCAAATTTTGTTCTAATTTCTTTCAATTTCAAAATAATATTAAAAAGATGAGAAAAAAATGTAAAAAAGAAAGGTATAATCTAGAAAGTTAAATAAAGTAAAGTTATTGAGTAAAATAATTGATTTTTGATAATATACAATAAAAAAAATATATAAAAGAATAATATAAAAAGATATTATACTCCTAAATAAATGATGGGTTTATTAATTTTATTAAATAACATGTGGAAACGTTGATTATTTTGTCATATAATTTGGTGTTTTTATGAGTTTGTTTGCCTATGTGATTATTTACATATCAGGTTTTGTTTTGGCAAATTTATTGGAGTATTGGCTAAAGTTGACTAAATCAAAGTTGAAGGGGCTGCTGCATTCTTTTTGGAAGACATATTCAAAAGTCTTGGTTGATTTGAAGAGTAGAATATCATGAGACTTTATTTTGTCAGTTTGATTTGGTTGTAAATATATTTTTTCTTGATTTCCATTGAAATAACCCTCTCTTTTCTTCTATAAAAGGGAGGAGTTGTTAGTATAGGGGCTGCTAAGTTTTCTATAATATTCTTTTTTTTAGTTTTGTACGTTCGAAAATGGCCATACGTGGCTAAGTTCGTTTTATTCCAACTTAAGGTTTAATCAATTGCTTAGTTCTATCAAACTGGTGTGAGAATTATTCTTCTTTTTACTCATTTAATTATTCAATATATGTTTATCTCTTGCAATTAATGGTTATGATAGATATTGTTGTTCTATTTAATTAGGTAAATTGGCTAGTTATTTAGTTAATTTAGAGTGACATGTGCTAGTTAATAAAATCAAATCCTTAATTGTTTGATTGAATTAACAATTGTAGCAATTAATATGGCTTGATTAGAACCAGGTTTTCAAGTTATATTAAGGGCATAAATAATCTATTTGAATAGGCTACACATGTGGTTTATTAGATAGAATTGAGTCTTTCTCATTTTTTTAAGCTGCCAATTAGTTTTAATTTTAGGCACATGTCAGATTTAATCATTGGTAAGGGATTATTCATAATGCTTTGTCTTGTTTAATCCATTATTACAGAAAGATTAAGTTGTTGGAAGCATTTTTGGCAACTATAACTAATTTATTAGTTGTGTTAATGAGTTAATTTTTATTTCAATGATCAACACTGTAGAACTAGTACAAGGATGACCTTCGGCTCGAAATATTGCTCCAATTGATTTTTCTACTTTAATTTACTGCATTTGCTAAATTCAATATTTTCAAATCCAAACCCGCATTTATTTTTATTAAATTTTCTGGTTTCTAAAAATAATATTTTTAATCTCTAGTCTCTATGGATTTCGACCTTACTCACCATTTTCCTCAATTCTTTAACTTGGTAGTAAGATAATTAATTTTGGAGAATTCGACACCTACCAAAATTTGGCGCTGTTGCCGGGGACTAATGCTAATTAATTATATTGTTTTTTTTTATGACTAGATCAGATAGTACAAGTGATCTCCAGTACGACTCTGAGATTCAGAAAACTGCTAGACGATTGAGAAAGAAGCAAAACAGAAAAATTAGTCTCGTTTAGTAGAAGAAGCGATTGATCTTGAACTTCCTACAACTAATTCACCTCTTGAAAAAACTGTTGTTCTTGAACTTTCTGAAAGTTCATGTGAATTTGAGGTAGAGGAGATGGCTAATCAAAAAACATTGAGGGAGTTGGCAACACCTCCAATTAATCAACCATCTCTTTGGATCACATACCCAGCCTTGGAGGCGGCATTTGAGCTCAAATCAGGTTTGATTCAATTACTGCCCACTTTTAGAGGTTTGTAGAATGAAGATCCTCACAAACACTTAAAAGAATTTCATGTTGTATGCTCTACCATGAAACCCCATGGAATTTTTGAGGATCAAATAAAATTAAGAGCTTTTTCATTCTTTTTAGCCGATTCAGCCAAAGAATGGCTATTTTATTTGCCATCCGAATCTATTACATCATGGACAGAAATGGTAAGGACCTTCTTAGATGAATTTTTTCCTGCTTCAAGGGCTGCTAGCATTAGGAGAGACATTTGTGGGAGTAAACAAAAGAATTATGAAACTCTACATGAGTATTGGGACAGATTCAAGAAAATGTGTGCAAGCTGTCTGCAACATGGTTTTCTGATCAAGCCTTAATTTAGTATTTTTATGAAGGTTTGTAACCTATAGAGAGGCAAGTGATAGATGCAACAAGTGCTGGAGCAATTGAGAATAAAACTCCTCAAGCCGCAAGGGAATTAATTTCCACAATGGTTGCTAATTCTCAACAATTTGGGTCTCGTCATGAACCTTCGAGAAATATTAATGAGGTAAGTGTTTCTTCTCTTGAAAATAAAATTAATGATTTAACATCTTTGGTTCAGAATTTGGTTGTAGGATATGGATAGTAAATTAAGACTTAGTTCAGACATACAAAGTTCTCCAGTTCGAACCTAAGCGATCTATAACCAAGTCCATCAGTTCGAACATATACAGTTCTCCAGTTCGGACCTAAGCGGTCCATAACTAAGTTCATCAGTTCGGACATACACAGTTCTCCAGTATGAGACCTAAGTGATCTATAACTAAGTCCATCAGTTCGGACATACCTGGTTCTCTAGTTTGGACCTAAATGATACATAACCAAGTCCATCAATTAGAACATACTCAGTTCTCCAATTCGAACCTAAGCGGTCCATAACTGAGTCCATCAGTTCAGACATAATCGGTTCTCTAATTCGGACTTAACTGGTCCATAACCAAGTCCATCAGTTCAAACATACGCAGTTCTCCAGTTCAGACTTAAGCGGTCTATAACCAAGTCCATCAGTTTGGACATACTCGATTCTCCAGTTCGAACTTAAGACATTCTCAGTTCTCCAGTTCAGACTTAAGCAGTCTATAACCAAGTCTATCATTTCGGACATACTCAGTCTTCTAGTTTGGCTTAGACATTCTCAATTGTTTAGTTTGGTTCGAACTTAAACAGGCCTCCAGTTCGGACTTAAGCAGTCCTTTAGTTCGGCTCAAACTTAGGTAGTCCTGCAATTCAGCTCACACTTAAACAGTCATCCAGTTCGGCTCAGACTTAAGCATTCCCCCAGTTCAGCTCGGTCTTAAGCAGTCCTCTAGTCTGGACTTAAATAGTCCTCCAGTTCGGCTCAAACTTAAGCAGTCCTCCAGTTTGGATTTAAGTAGTCCTTCAGTTCTGCTCGTACTTAAAGAGTCCTCTAGTTCAGCTGGGACTTAAGCAATCCTCCAGTTCGGCTTAGACTTAAGCAGTCCCTCAGTTCGGCTCAGACTTAAGCACTCCTCTAGCTCAGACTTAAGCAGTCCTCTAGCTCAGACTTAAGAAATCCTCCAGCTCTAACTTAAGCAGTCCTTCAGTTTGGCTCAGACTTAAGTAATCCTCCTATTCGGACTTAAATAGTCCTCCAGTTCGGCTTGGACTTAAGTAGTCCTCCAGTTCGGCTCAGACTTAAGCAGTCCCCCAGTTCAGCTCGGACTTAAGCAGTCCTCTAGTTATAACGCTCCTCTTAGCCCAAAAAATTTCAAGTTAAGGCAACTTAAACAAGTTCACACTTAAGGATGATAAGGAGAACCTCGCTTTGACAATTGACATACACCACTCCAACCCTAATGGAAAACACTTTATTATGAACACTTAGAAATTAGAATTACACCAACATTCAAAATCATACAAAGAGGATAAAATAAAAGAGTTCTTTATTAAATAAACTGAAAGGAAGTGACTCTTGAATTTCTCCTTAGGCAGACGAACCATCACCCCGTTTCTCCCAAATAGACTGAACTAACAAGAACAGGCAAGGAACTCCATGCTCAAAAAGTATATATAATAATTAGTAATCACTGTATAAAAAATAAAGTATATACATATAATATAATACATGAAAACATCTTTTGGACATAAATGATCAAATAACTAAGGGATGACCACTGATAATATACAATCATCAAATATATAAAAGAATAATATAAAAAGATATTAGACTCCTAAATAAATTCTAATTAACAGATAAACTAGGATTCTTACCATCCTTATCCAATTATAATTCTCTCTCTATCAATATAAATATTCTCAATTAAGCCTAGAATGGATGAATTATAAATTCTCCAAATCCTCAATTTCTGAAAGCTTAATAATTTTGATTTTCCGATGAGAAATTCTAGCTGAAAGTACTTAATTATATTGAAATTATCAATTGGATACTTAATTGCAAATGTTTTAAGTTCAAAAATCAAAATAGAAAATATTAAAAATTTCAAACACTAAATTTATTTATCCCAACATATTATAATATATAATTATATAAATATTTTAAAATAAAAATTATAAAAAAAATTTATTGATATTAAAATAAATCAAGTTTCAACATCAACCAAAACTTTTAATAAAATAAAATATATTCAATAAAAATTGAGAATGAAAATCTAACAAAGAATATTAAACGTTTTTATTGATTTTATTTATTTTTAAGAATGATATTCATGTTAGAATACATATTTTTATATGATAACTTTCTTATGCAAATTTAGAGATAGCCTAGTGATAATTGTACTATCTGACAATAAAATTAGGTTTGAATCCTTCCCTTGATGCTTCAGAAAAAATTCTATAATTTTCTTATTAAGAAAGTTATAAATTTAATTAGAATACATTAATATTTGGACAAAAAAAATTTCATTTCCTAAATAAAAATAAAACATATTTTAGAATATATTTCTAAATGAAAATTAAAATAATAAATTTAATTAGCAAAAATAATAAAAATAAGAAATAAAAATCATATATAAACTTATGATTTCATATGATCTTTAAATAAATTAATTATATAATTTCTCAAGTACATTACTATATTTTTTTAAAGAAAATGAAAAGATCATAAACTTTTGAGGGATAATTTTAAACTTTTTGAGAGCTTGTGGTCCCCTTTTTTTTTCTAAGACGCCCTAGACCCATATTGCTCTGCCATTAGCCACTACGCTTTATTATTTTATACATTTTTATATTAAATAGTAATATTTTAAAATATTAAATTCTATAAATTGAAAATTTTAATCTTTTTAATTAAATTTAAAAAAAATTATTTGTGAAATATTTTCTAAGAAAAATAAAAAGAGGGTTTAAATCAGCAATTATATATATTGATGCTGTGAATAATATAACCAGCAAAAAAAGAGTAAAAAGAGAAAAGTTTTAACTTTAGTGGAAGATTCCAAATGTGAAAGAAAATAACTCCTTAAGAATTGCAGACAACCAACACTAGAAATGAGAAGAAGATATACTAGAGGTAGTGGTGGTGATGGTTTGGATTAATTCGGTTTGAGACTTCACCCAAACTAAATCTAAAATGTTGATTGATAAAGAATTATAAAGGAATCGAATTATGAACCGTATTTAAATCAAATCAAATCAAATTTATGAACGCAATTTAATTTGGTATGGATGGTTCTTAATGGAATATATATTCTATAAACATATTCATATATTTTCTATGAATAATTTTCAACATTAAGCATATATCATAAAATAATTATATAATTTATGTATCTAATATCAAAGTATGATTTATGTACTACCCAATATAAACTAAGGAATAAAGAAAATTTTCTTATCGTTTAAAGAATCCATTCGGAATAAATGAATTCCATAGTTTTATAGAATTCATTTGAAAATCCAAAATTGTGTTGGAATGAAAAAGCACAAATTTGAATTCTTTGGATTGAATTCTACGAAATGGGAAAAGTCTAACTAAAATTCTATTAAATTGTTGAAATTTATAAATGAATTCCACAAATTAAACTTCTAAAATTATGTTGTCCAAACTGCTATCGTTCCTAATATCCAAACCATGGAGTGCCTATTCTCTCATATCCTCTTTAACGGCTCCTCTCCTCCTTAGCAGCTCATCTTCTACCAAATCTCTTCCTTAGTAGCTTATCTCCTCCTCAACCATCTCTAAGCTGTCATTCTCATATCATGGAAGCAGCGGGTTATTGGGTTTTGTTATTTTTTTCCATAAATTAAGTCAATGCGTTCTTTTTTTTCTTTGATACGATTTGATTCGAATGGAGGGGCTTTAATAATGGTTAAGGTTAATGGGTTTGATAGTTTAATTCGTGATTTCTTAGAGTTTAGCTTGATTTATGTCCAATTTATTTATCATCATTTTGCGATTTACTATGTGTTTGATGAAATGTTTCAATGCAGTGAATGCTTGATAAACTTGAATGGATATGAGTTACTTGCAAATGTGAATCCCTGTATATTATCTTTGTTATTTGCTCAATTTGTTACTGGTACTGAATTGACAATTAGTTACCTCACTCCTTCCAGTTTCTATTTTGGGTTTCTCTTGTTTTTCTATTTTTTGTTTTGCTTATAGTGAATTTAGACAACACATTTTCGGCTTTTCGGATTCTTGTTGGTATCTATTATTAACAATTCACAAAAAAAATCTGCATATGTTTGTATTTCAATATGAAGAAAGAGATTTTCTTGAATGTTTCATTACTTGAACTACTCAATTTGATATGTTTCACTCATGAGTGAGAAAGTACATTTCTTTTGTTTTTTGTTTTTTTTTTTTTTTTTTTTTTTTTTTTGTTTGCCTCTTGTATAATATAATTTGTGTTTTCTTTTAGATTTTGCGTTTTGATGGCAACTTTTGATACTGTGTAAGTGTATGTAGGAGTAGGGTGACTCGGTTTATAATGTATTCAATACTTATAGACACTGAAGAGATATCCATTTTTATCACATATTACATCAACACACATGCACAGATATATATTGATACATGTAAGCAGCCATGTGTGCAGCCATTTGTAGCATCTGAAGCTGTGCCACGTCGTTCAACAAGAATGGCAAAATCGAATCCTAAATATATGGAGTGAAGCAGCTGCGTGAACAGTGCCATGTTGGAGTATGGCTACGTGAACAGTGCCATGATGGAGAAAATAACGCAGAGGAACGAATCTGCAGCTAATTCCATTTATTTCTCAATTTGTTAATTTCAATTTCCAGCTTGTTAATCCCGTACATTAAGGGATATTTATTGATCTTTCAGTTGCATAAATTCAGCTCAAAATAATAAAGTAAACAGACTTCTATATCTACACAAAGTGTTACAGTTAAGTTCTTTTTTTAAAAGAACACCTACCCTAATACTATCTAACCCCACGTTCTTGCGTACTCAGATTGGGACCGCATTAGTGGTATCAGAGCCTAGCATGCATTGAACAAAGAATGAATTGACAACCTTGAAGCTGGTCTTGGAGGGTTGCAAGATATCTACAGTTGCTTAGAAGTTGGAATGAATGAAAAGTTGCGCAATCTTGACGAAGCTCTGAGTAAAATTTCAGAGGTTGTAACTATGAAATTCAGTACAATGGCAAGCAGTTCAGCTAATGTACTATCAGGACCACCTGTGAATCGGCAGCGTAGCTGCCAAGAGGCAATCGTGGAAGGTGGGCGCCAGTTTTTTATGTCCAAACTAGCAAAGTTGGACTTTCCTTGATACTTTGGAGATGACCCAACTAAATGGTTCACTAGAGTTGAGCAATTCTTTGAATATCAAGGTACCAACGAATCGGAGAAGGTGGCATTAGCTTCTTTTCATCTAGAAGGAGAAGCTAATCAATGGTGGGTGTGGCTTTACCGAGCACTGCAAGACGAAAGGAAGGTCATAACTTGGCAATTATTCCATGATGAATTATGGGTCAGGTTCGAACCAACCGACGGGGAAGATTTTGTTGAAGCCCTTTCCCATGTGAAGCAAATCGGCTTTAAAGAACTATATCAAGGAGTTCGAGCAACTTGCTAATTGGGTGCACGGATGGTTGATGAAGGCTTTGGTGGGCACGTTCATGGGTGGCCTAAAGCATGAAATTGCTGAAGGCATACGGCTGTTTAAACCCAAGACGTTAAAGGAAGCGATTGGGTTAGCTTACGTGAAGGATGAGCAAATGGAGAAACAAAGGCGAATAAGTAGGAACAATTTATTTACCCAAACCAACTCACCAACAGGAGGTCACAATCGAGTGGGTTTGCCTTTGTTACCTAAAACTGCAATACAAAGGTTGAGTTGGGCTGAAATGCAACGACGAAGAGCAGAGGCCTTATGTTTTTAACTGTGATGAGAAGTTTGTCAGAGGGCACAACTGCCTCAAACCATCCCTACTGATTATAGAGGGATCGATAGAGGAGACAGAATCGTATGGAGGAACCAAGATTAATGATGACGAAGTGGAAATATCTCTCCATGCCTTCACTGGATGGAGCGTCAATAATACTATGCGAGTTAAGGAAAAAGTGGCAAATAAAGACATAATTATTCTTGTAGACTCCGGATCAACCCACAACTTCATAGATGCAAAATTGGTGGAGATCTTACAACTAGCGGTTTAACCTATTGAACCATTCAAGGTTAAAATCGCTAATGGCCAGCCGCTTCATTGTAGTAGGAGGTATGATAAGGTTCCAGTTATTATTAGTGATATTCCATTTCACCTCACCTTGTATGCTCTACTGCTAGTGGGATTGGACATCGTGTTAAGAGTGCAATGGCTGAAGTAGTTGGGGACTACAGCCTGTAATTGGAGTAAGATGATGATGGAATTTATCTATCAAGGGCAGCCGCAAATTATTGGGGGAGTAGGTCCAAAACCATTGGAAGCTACTGACACTCACGAAATTTCACGAGATTATGTGCGTGGCCAAACTCTTTTTGCTATCTGTGCGAGTGCATAAGAAGTAGTGAAAGCAGGAGGAAATAAGTGATGATTTGTATGATGTAATCTTGCACTAACAAGACATTTTCCAGGAGCCTACTAAGCTGTCGCTGGCTCGAGAGATCGAACATCAAATCGTTCTCAAAGAAGGAGTGGAGCCCGTCAATGTGCGACCTTATAGGTATGCTTACTTTCAAAAAGCTGAAATTGAAAAAAAAGTTAATGATATGCTGACAATGGGGCTTACGAGACCAAGTGCTAGGCCTTTTTCTTCACCTGTTTTGCTAGTAAAAAAGAAGGATGGATCATGCGATTTTGCACCGATTATTGAGCCTTAAATACCGTCACCATAAAAGACTAATTTCCTATCCCCACCATTGGCAACATGATAGATGAATTATATGGAGCCCAATTTTTTACCAAGCTCGACCTTCGCCCAGGATACCACCAAGTTAGAGTCTACGATCAAGATATTCATAAAACCGCCTTTCACACCCACAATGGCCATTATGAGTATTTTGTAATGCCTTTTGGTCTCACAAATGCCCCATCTACATTTCAATCCCTTATGAATATCATTTTTCGTCCTTTCCTCCGAAAATTCGTTTTGGTTTTCTTTCATTACATATTATTTTATACCCCTACTTGGATGATGCATGTCGAACATGTTAATAAACCTTTTAAAATCTTAAGGCATAACCAGTTTTTTGTCAAGTTAAGTAAATGTATTTTCGGCTAGCAAGAACTTGAATACCTTGGTCACGTTATCATTCCAAATGGGGTCAAGTTAGATCAAGGCACAATTCAAGCTATGCTTGAATGGCCACAATTGACTAATGTTTCCGATTATGTGGTTTCCTAGGCCTTACAGGATCTTACAGGAAATTCGTAAGATGATATGGAGCTATTGCCCGGCCACTGACAAATTTACTAAAGCGGGGGAAGTTCAATTGGCAGGAGATACAAAAAGTACATTTCAGTCCCTTAAAAATGCCATGACTACTACTCCAGTCCTTGCGATGCCAAATTTTGCAACTCCATTTACCATCGGGATAAAGGCTTTCGAAAGTGGAATTGAGGCCATTTTGACCCAGAATGGAAAGCCCATTGCATTTCTCAGTCGAACCTTAAGAGTTTCAAAAAAACCTTGGTCGACATATTCTCGTGAGATGTTAGCAATCATGATGGCCATATGCGTGTGGCGGGCCTACATTATCGACAACAAATTCTATTTCAAAACTGATCAAAAGAGTATAAAGTTTCTAATGGAGTAGAAAATGACCACACCGGAGCTGGAGAAGTGGGTTGCAAAGCTCATGGGGTACGACTATGAAATCATCTACAAACTAGGTCGAGACAATAGTGCCGCCGACACTTTATCCCGACTACATGACATTGCCCTGCTGCTGACCTTGTCCACTTGCAGTGAGGCAATCTGGGACCAAATTCGTTCAGAAACCAAAAATAATCTATACATGGAGCAGATTTCGGAGATGGCAAATGATGCAGACAACAAAATTTATACCTGGAAGGATGGGTTTATCATTCGTGATGGCAGAGTGATTATTCCTCCCAACTCTTCACTTATTACAAAATTATTGAAGAAGAATCATGACTCGGTGTATGGAGGTCATTCGGGCATCACGCGTACACACAAGCGAATATCTCAAACTTTTTACTGGCAGTCCATTTATGCTACGGTTCAAAAATATATAGGAGCCTGTGATGTTTACCAACTAGCTAAGGCAGCAACTTTGTCACCAGCTGGCTTACTTCAGCCGGTACCCATTCCATACCAAGTATGGGACGACATTTCCATGGATTTCGTCGAGGGATTGTCCACCTCTCAAGGCAAGAACTCAATTTTTGTTGTCGTGGACAGGTTAAGCAAGTCAGCCCATTTCCTTTCACTTTCTCATCGTTTTTTAGTCAAAGCAGTAGCTGAATTGTTTGTTAATGGAGTTGTGAAATTCCATAGTGTACCACGGTCAATTGTTAGTGATAGAGACCTCGTGTTCATGTCAAATATTTGGCAGGAGTTCTTTAAGATGTCGGATACTAAACTCAAGCTAAGATCTTCTTATCATCCGCAAAATGATGGTCAAATGAAAGTGGTGAATCGTTGCCTTGGGCAATACTTGAGATGCTTCACTTCACAGAATCCAAAGAAGTTGAATCAGTTTTTGGCATGGGCTAAACTCTGGTATAATACCACGCACCATGAGTCAATTAAAATGAGTCCTCTTCAGGCATTGTATGGTCAGTTGCCACCTATAATTCCACACTATGACGGACTGAGTTTTGTGCATGAAGTTGATAAGCAATTAGCGGATAGGGAACTCTTGTTACAGCAACTCAATACGAATTTGGAGGCAACTCGAAACGTGATGAAACAATATGCAGACAAACATAGATGTGCATTGGAGTTCGAAATTGGGGATTGGGTGTTCTTAAAATTGCATCCATATCGCCAAACGTCTATATTCAGGAGGGCTGTCTAGAAATTGGCTAACAAATTCTATGGGCCTTACCAAGTGGAGAGTTGGTAAAAGCTCAAGTTACTAGAGGGCTCAAGGATTCATCCTGTATTTCATATTTGCCTTCTCAAAAAAAAGAAAAAGTAGGTCCTGTTTTGGATGGAGCTTCTAACATTCCACCGGTCAGTGACAATGGAGAACTCATACTAGAACCAGAAGGTATCTTGGATACTCGTTGTGTCAAGAGTGGGAAGCGCTTTGTAGAGGAAAGATTGATCAAATGGAAGGGGTTACCTATGGAGGAAGCTACTTGGGAGAATTCTGCTCACATTCAACAGAATTTAATTAACCTTGAGGATAAGGCTATTGTCAATGGAGGGAGCAATGATACATGTGCGCAGCCATTTGTAGCATCTGAAGCTGTGCCATGTCGTTCAACAAGAATGGCAAATCCGAATCCTAAATATATGGAGTCAAGCAGCTGCGTGAACAGTGCCATGTTGGAGTATGGCTACGTGAACAGTGCCATGTTGGAGAAAATAACACAGAGGAACAAGTCCGCAGCTAGTTCCATTTATTTCTCAGTTTGTTAATTTCAATTTCCAGCTTGTTAATCCCGTACATTAAGGGATATTTGTTGATCTTTCAGTTTTATAAATTCAGCTCAAAATAATGAAGTAAACAGACTTCTACATCCACACAAAGTGTTATAGTTAAGTTCTTTTCTTAAAAGAACACCTACCCTAAATACTATCTAACCCCACGTTCTTGCGTACTCAGATCGGAACTGCATCATATATCCACACAGTAACATATACAATTATATTCAATCACAATAAGGTTATTTCTGTTATTTCCTTTCTTCTAAAAATAATATCACATAATACTCAACAAGTATTTAAAATGTAAATATTTATTTGTTTTTGAACTCTCTTATTTTTCAATTACTTTTATTTTTTTCCATTAGCAACGACAACCTTTATTTTGCAGTTTTGAGCTTATAGGATTATTGCAATGAATGAAAATAATATGGAAAGTAAATAGTACCTGGTGCGAATGTGTGATATTTTTATTTTATTTGAACTATAAAATAGGTGTAATAAGAAAATACAAATATTAATAATAGCTATCATTTTTAAAACAAAAACAAAAACAATAAAATGAACTATTTTAATAACTAATAATCTAACACAGCATTTTTTTAATATGTAGATTAATTTTTTTTAAGAATATATATATATATACTTGAATTTCTTATTTGTTCGAAGAAGAATTAATTCAAATTCCATGACTTGAAAATCAAATTTTAAAGATTTCAAACAACACAAAAAAATATAGTAATATAATAAAACATAATACACAATAAAAAAAATAAAAGTATACTTTATTCAGAAAAATAAATTGAACTTGATAATTTAATTTTAAGAGCCAAATTTTTCTTAGCCAACAAAAAATTAAATACTCAAATTCTAGAAATTATCTCTAATGAAGATGCTACATAAGCACACATGAGAATGCCCATGATTCACCTTTATGTCTCTAATGAACCGGAACCGGCGGTTCATTGAACCGGTCATGCCTAATCTGGAAATAAAACTGAATTAGAGAAGAGTCATATGATGGGTAATTGTATGATGTCGCAGAGTTGGATTCTGTTATGCTTAGGTTTGGTGTTGGATTTCTTTGGTAGGAGTTTTCTTTGTTACTACTTTTTGGAGCTAATGTTATTGTTGCACTTTGATTGCTTTACTTTGGGCTAGAATGGATTGACAGCATCTGTTTCTATTTGCACAATTTGTTATTCATCAATTGTTGTCTTCTTGAACTACCCTTTCCCTTCCCATGTAATTATATTTTTTACGGATTTTCGAGTAGTTTTTCATTAAAGAATATGAAATATAAAGTTGCTATTCTACACGCCTCTTATTATATATTGAATCCGAATGAATTTTTAATTTTGAATATATTTTAATCTATTTATTAGATATATTTTAAATATATATAAAAATTTAAACATTTGCAAGGACTTAAAATCTTTACTTTTAAAATTTAAATAATTAATAATTAATTAATTAGATGCAATATGTGAGTATATTTATTTATAACAAATTTATTATTTAGAAATTTATTATTTATATTTTAACGAAATAACAAGTTATTATATTGTGTATAATAAATATAATAAGTGTCTTTATTAAATTATTATATCAAGTAAAAAAAAAAAATCTCTCCAAATTATAGTTATATTTACACATACCTCATTCAACGTTTTGGAATTGACTTTAACTTTCTTAAATTTACATTCCATCACATAATCAACTCCTTTCGTCCAAACGTACCCTAATTTCCATTAGATTAACCATAATTTAAAAAATTTCCTTGACAATTAATTATAATTTAGAGAGATATTTTTTTCCCTTATATCAAGAACATTTTAGGAAATAGAGACAAATGAATTTTCATTTAAGAATTTATTCCAAACATAATTTTGTAGAATTCAATTAAATTCCTTATTTTAAATTATAATATACCAAATATAACAAATTTATTTAAAATGAATTCTACTTAGAATTCATTTACAAATGAATTTTACTTGAAATTCATGTAAAAGTTGAGATACATACACATATGTAATGATTTGATATGATTTGAATAATTATGACCACAAAATTGTAAACTATGAACTAAAGTTCACTTTAAAATTTTACAAATCAAACCCAATCACCAACTTTTGAAACTATAATTTTAGATTAGTTTGGATTGATTTAAATCATAAAACCCCAACTTAGAGAGAAGATGAAATATCCCGAATTTTTATTTTCAAAACTTAGGAATTTTTATTAAATCAAAAATCTGAATTTTTGATAGTATGGGTTGTAAAGATCGAGCAATTCTAATTTGAGCCCAAAGTTTTACGAGTTGGGCCCAAGCCCAAATAAAATGTCGAAAATTTCGAATCGTAAACACTTAAAGTTTTCGAGAAATAATATAAAATCCCAGCGATTAATATATATATATTTACCCTAAAAACAAATCTCCTTACTAATTATAGTTTATTTTTATTTTTATATTTTATTTTGGTTAAAGGAGGAAATGTTACAAAACTTAATTAAAATAATCAAATGAATTGAACCGAATTCAGAAATCAAATTGATTTTTCAAAAACCACACGAATAATTGGAAAACCAAGTGAAAAACCCGAGAACCAAGCAAATCGAGCCAAGACATTGAATTAGACCAAACCGGTTCGAATCGAACCGGAATGGTCTAGAAGTCCCAAGATTTTTTTTTCTTTTCTTTTCCTTCCTTGTCTCTTTTCCCTTCTTCCTGGCGCCAGCGCCATGTGCGCGACCTCCACCCCCTCCCCCTTTCCCTTTTGCCTTTCCAATCACCTGAAGCCAGCGCCATTCCCATCGCCTCCCGCTGCCGTTCCCGTGCCGCTCTCCTTTCCCCTCACCTCTGTTGCCTCAGGCTAGCGCAGCAAACTAAGGAGCTGCAAGATGCGGTCTTAGGCGATCGGGACAGTCGACTCGCCGATCTTCTTTGCTATTTCCGGCGAAACCAGTCAAGGGCTGGCTGGTTACACCTTCTAACACCTTTGGCGACTCCACCGGCTACCGTCTTCCTCAACTCCGGCAAGGGGCAAATGTAGATAGCTGGAGCTGTTTCCGGTCATCCTAACCGGAAAATTCATTTTTCCGACGCTAATTGTTTAACTAGGTAATTAAATTCTAACCATTTATAATATGTTTATAGTTCCTTTAAATTTTATTTAAAGGGTATCATGAATTAAATAATATGGGTATAAGAATGTACATTTCTAGCTACTGTCTGTGTTTTGCTCAGGAATTATATAAGCATAGCTACTTAGGAATTATTATTTGAGTTTCTTGATGAAGTTGAGTGGGTTATTATGGTTAACAGTTTTGGTCTAGGAATGAGAAATCTAGCTATTATCTATACATGTTAACTTAGAATTTTTAAGAGACATTGCTAGCTATAATATAATGTATAAATTTAGTATAATTCCTAAGTATAAGCATAGCATAAATTTTACAACAATTAAATTACCAATACTTGAGCTAAGGTCAGTTAGTACTCGATAATATTATTCTTGCTAGATAAACAATTTGATCATGGATTTGCTTTAATTAAAATGGAAATGGTAGAGGTATGCCAAAATGGAGGAAAATGAAGCTTTAATTGAACTATAAACTGAAGTCTTACCTATATGAATCAATTATTTAGTTTACAGCAGGTTTTGGCGAAAGAAGTTGGAAACTTTAGATGGCAGCGACCATTTCAGCTTTTCCCTTGAGTTTTTGCTTTGATATGAATTATATGTTGTTGTTAAGTTTAAATTTTGATGGGAAATGAGTTAGTTGTTTACTGTATATAAGTTTAAGTCAAGTTGAAGCTATTTCTCTTGGTGGGCAGCAGCTATTTCAGGTAACGGGTGCCCTTTTAGATATACTAACGTAGAAATATACATATATATATTGAATTTTTATTTAGGTTAGCATTGATTTTTAGTGGCTAGTTTAGAATTTAACTTATCGACGCAAGTTTTATTTATAAAGTGTACATTTATTTGATAATTAGTTAGAGGACAATTAATACAATCATTGGAACATGTTGTAGGTTATTATAATTTGTAGATTTATTTAGTGAACGTTGACATACTTGTACTGAAAGGAGGATGGGACTTAAATTTGTTGATTGCCCGACGGATGGGCTGTGTACATTGATTGATAAATATATATAATATTGCGATATTTGAGCAGGTAGATAGTCCAATTTTTAGGGGAGGTGCTGCCGAAATTTCGATAGAACTTAGACTAGTTTTAAGTAATGACATAATTAATAAGTTTATTTAGATTAATTCTATAACTTAATAAATATTAAATAGAGTGCTCTAATTATTTAATTATTTTCATTATTATTCATTGAATTATTCAATTATTTATTTATTTCCATTATTATAATTTATTTTATTGTTTGTTTATTCTTACTATTATTTGTTATTTATTTAATTGCACTTGAGAATGGTTGTCTAGTTGTGCATTTTATTACGTTGTCCAACTGATCAATATGTCTGCACTTAATTGCAATGTTTGATTAATTGTATTATGTTTATGTTATGCTTTGTTTGTGTGGAGTTGGGATGAAGTGGGTCACCATGGGTTTGTGAGACTGTTTCTGTTATACGGATCCTGATTCTGATTTCTGTTATATTCTGATTCTGTTATATGGATCCTGATTCTGTTTCTGTTAGCCGGGTAAATGGGAGATCGGCGCCCCCGTGTGCACCTACTGTTACCGTTACTATTAACCACAGGTTGGCTTCTTTATTGGGCGCACCGGATAATCTAGATTTGATCGCAGCCCGCAGGGTGGCCTCCTGTTGTGAGCGCCTGATGATCTAGATTTGATGGAGACGACCGGGTTGCCTCCTGTTGGTATGAAAAAGAAAAGAGAGGATAGAAAAACAATGAGAGGGCTGGTCAAGTGAGGATTAGACCGGTCGGCCAGTATGGGGGATCGGCTCCCTGGTGCACATGTGAGAGGATGAGCCATGTGGGAGGACGGCTCATCGGGGGTTCGGTGACTCCACTGACTAATTTCCACGTGATGTGATTATATGAAGATGTTAATGATTGTGAGTGCTGGTGACATGTCATTTGTGTGACTGGCTGCGTGAGCATATAACTAGTCGGATGACTAGATTGATATATTTACACATATGTGTGAATGTGTGTGTTGTGCAATAATAGTTACTCCTTAGAAAGCTCATATATCTTGTTTAATTTTTCAGGAAGTAAGTTTCTCTTTAATTCGGTTAAGCTATGTTCCTTCGTCGCAGAGCTAGAAAGAAAATTTTTCCTAGACCAATAAATATTTTGCTATGTATCTAGATATATAAAAATCTATGTATATCTATTAGTTAGTGATTCCGCAGTTGTAGAATTTGCGTACAATTAGTCGTGTATTAACATAGACGATATAATTATGTGAGCCCATATTAAAAATGTGATGTACTATTAATTGGGTCCGAACCGTGGAATGTTGTGGCTGATAAATTTGGGCCGAGATTTAATAAAAAGGATTGAGGTTTATTTTTTTTATAAAATGGGCTGAATGTTTGAAATTTATATTGAAATAATAAATTTTAGTGATTCAGGCTTACTACGGGCCTCGGGAGCCTTAAGCTTACCTGGGCTCTAGTGCCGGTCCGGCCCACGGAAACGGGTCGTGACAGAAGAAAAGAGAGTGAGAGACGAGAGCAAAAAGGAACTAAGGTTTAGAGCTAATTTTTTCTTTTTATAATTAAAGCTCATTATTGTTCTGAGTTATCGATTTAACGCTATAATTGGTTTTGTTGAACAATTTGAAATTTAATTAAAATTAAATCATTGATAAGTAATAAATTAAATTTAAGTGACCAATGAGCACCTAAATGAAAAATTCAATGATCCCTAAAATTAAATCTAATATTTTTTTTTCTCTTATCTCATAGGAAATATATAGTGTAGCAATTTTATTCACCTTATCATATATTTATCCGAATCTGATAATAAATCCAACTTATTTAAAGATACATAGGGATTAACCCTATTTGCTTATTTTCTTTAAAATTAAATTTATAATTTCTATTTTATTTTTATTTTTTTGAACAAAATCTAATTTTAACCAAATTCCGTTCATAATATGTTGTGATATATTAGGCCTATTATTTAATGTTGACAGATGGATACGTATATTAGGCCTATTAGGTCCTGGCCATATATTTTTGTTGGCGCGTGGACTTCGCGTCGTGTTTAGTATCACGTGCGTGGCGTGCCAAATATATTGAGTTTTTACTTTTTACTTTTTAACTTCTTTTTGTGGGCATTTCTGGATGTTGAAGCTCAAGTAAGACAGCCTTTTGTCCAAATGCCCATAACTAATTATTTTGACTTTTTCCAATCAAAACTGTGGTGTGTGGGTCCCACGCATTCCAAAACCCATTTAGTATAACAGTTTTGCACATGCGCACGACAGCACATTCATCCCCCCTTTCCTCTTCCTTTTCCTTTCCCGTTCTTTTCTCCTTTCCTTCATCTAAACGACAAAACTTACTCGAAAGATTTCCTTTTTCTTTTTCTTTTTGTAGCATAGACTTCATTGAAAGGAAGACGTTCAACGATTAGATTATAATTGCAAATAAACATATTAAAAGTATGCTAATGACAAAAAAAAAAAAAAAACAATTACATTGTCTTTTTTTAATTTGTGTTTCTTTTCAGAATCAAGCATTTTGAAAATCAAATTTTAATATTAAGTTGATAGAATTTAAGGTAAGTTAGGTATTGTT